>NW_020176571.1:23487084-23589614 GCF_003031525.2 Neophocaena asiaeorientalis asiaeorientalis | reverse complement strand
GTAGAGTTTCTGCTGAGAAATCAGCTGTTAACCTTATGAGAGTTCCCTTGTTTGTTATTTGTCATTTTTCCCTTGCTGCTTTCAATAATTTTTCTTTGTCTTTAATTTTTGTCAACTTGATTACTACATGTCTCAGCATTTTTCTCCTTGGGTTTATCCTGTATGGGACTCTCTGCACGTCCTGGACTTGGGTGGCTATTTCCTTTCCCATGTTAGGGAAGTTTTCGACTATAATCTCTTCAAATATTTTCTCGGGTCCTTTCTCTCTTGCTTCTCCTTCTGGGACCCCTATAATGAGAATGTTGTGGTTTTTAATGTTGTCCCAGAAGTCTCTTAGGCTGTCTTCATTTCTTTTCATTCTTTTTTCTTTATTCTGTTCCACAGCAGTGAATTCCACCATTCTGTCTTCCAGGTCACTTATCCGTTCTTCTGCCTCAGTTATTCTGCTATTGATTCCTTCTAGTGTATTTTTTTATTTCAGTTATTATATTGTTCATTTCTGTTTGTTTGTTCTTTAATTCTTCTAGTTGTTTGTTAAACATTTCTTGCATCTTCTCGATCTTTGCCTCCATTCTTTTTCCAAGGTCCTGGATCATCTTCACTATCATTATTCTGAATTCTTTTTCTGGAAGGTTGCCTATCATCACTTCATTTAGTTTTTTTCTGGGGTTTTATCTTGTTCCTTCATCTGGTACATAGCCCTCTGCCTTTTCATCTTGTCTGTCTTTCTGGGCATGTGGTTTTTGTTCCACAGGCTGCAGGATTGTAGTTCTTCATGCTTCAGCTGAGCCTTTAGTTTTATTTAAGGTGACCACTCTTAAAATCATGACTCAGTGGTGAGCATGCCCTTTGATGCAAAACAACAGGCAAAATATTAAAAATACACCTCACAGCTCTGACATTTAATGGGATACATGTTATTCAGACCAAAAAAAAGTATTTGAGAAATAAGTAACTCTCTTCAAACATTTGAAGATCTTTTATAAGGCAGAAGAGAAAGAAAGGCTTTCTAACGATTAAAATTATCTCCTGGTAAAATATATGTCCTTAAAGAGATACTGAACACCAGTCTCTGCAAGAATTTAAGCATGGGCTGAATAATCAGATCAGATTTTGTGAGAGATATAAGGTGTTTCAGAAACTACTCTAAGATTCTGTGATTATAAAAAAAATTTTCTTACAAACTCCACTTATAGTGAAAAAGGCCGAAGAGCACCATTTTCTTGCAGATCGAGGCCAGTGGGAAATCATGCACTGTAATAGAAATCACCTGGACTCCTGGCAGGCACCTTCAGCCTTTTTAAGTCCAGAGGTTAGCTCTGCAAGGAAATTACACATTTCAGTTTCCTCCACTTTAGAATCATCAACTTAGAAAAATAATAGAAATAAAGGGGACACCTGTGAACTAGAAGTGACTGTTCATTTTATTAACCATTTAAATTTCCACATATGAAGAAAATGGTTTCCACAATCTGTAGTGTTAAAGATGGGTTCTCGTTTCCCAGCCTGAAGATATTTCTTATGTATTTAGAGCTATAAAGTGGCCGTGGAACTAAATCCAGATCAAGCACAGGCCTGGATGAACATGGGTGGAATCCAGCACATCAAGGTAAGAAAATAATTCACTTCCATGTGAACCAGGTTTTCCCTTTGTATTTTCTCTTTCTTCTCTTTTAAAAGATTGAGAAACTATGGATAATTTCCTCTTTGAATTAATTGAATACTGAAAACATAGGTGTTCAAAAATGTAATTAGACAGTTTTATGTTCACTTTGTATTATCTCGATATTGAATGTCATGAATCCATTTAAAAAATAAATATATAAATTAGATTTCATGATTTTGTTTATTATAAAGAAAATCATATGTACTTAAGTATCATCACAGAGCAGAGAAAATCTGCTATATGAAGTAAAATTCTGTTGGCGCTATGCTGATGTAGCTTATTTTCCTGTGGCTTAATTCATTGTCAAGATAAAGTATTACTATTTCCTATACTTAATGTATCTTTTATTCCCTAACCTACTGAAAAACAAGGCTGTTTGTTTGTTCTCAAAAGAAAAAGCTACCTTTGAGTGAATAATTGAAAATTACCCTTGGAGGACTATTGTCTATAATGAAATCAAAGATTCACTGGCATTCATTCATTCATCCAATTCATTTGACAAGCATTTATAGAGAATATCCTATGTGCCAGGTACTCTTCTAGGTACCAGCAATACAGCAATTAACACATAAGACAAAAGTTTCTATCGTCAGGCTTCCCTGGTGGCGCAGTGGTTGAGAGTCCGCCTGCCGATGCAGGGGACACGGGTTCGTGCCCTGGTCTGGGAAAATCTAAAAAAAAAAAAAAAAAGTGAAAAAAATTTCTATCGTCATGGAGCTAACATTCTAGTTAGGGGGAAATAGGCAATAAGTAAATAAACACATACATACATACATACATAGAATATATCAGATGGTTATAAGTGCTATGGAGAATAAAAGAATGAAAGAAGATAGGGAGTGCTGAGGGTAAGAACTGAAATTTTAAACTGAGGTGGTTAGGGAAGGCCTCAGTTAAAAAGTGATGTCTGAGTAGAGATCTGAAGGGAGCAAGCCACTTGGCAAAATAGGTAAAGTGCATGTGCAAAGGCCCTGAGGTGTGAGTGTGCCAGTGTATTTGAAGACTAGGGAGAAGGCAAGTGAGAGGAAATGATAGAAGCTGGGTCAGAGAGGTCACAGGGCCAGATGATGCAGGGCCTTGAAAGGAATTGTAAAGTCTTCAGCTTTCATGCCAAACAAGTTGGGGTCCTTGGAGGACTTTGAGCAGAGAAATGCCATGGTCTGACATGTTTTGAAAGGATCACTCTTGTTTAGCTAACTTATTTTCAGGCTTCTATCAGTCTTTACCCTTACAAAATAGCGAGGTAGTGATTAGAATTTAAACAAAGGCTAAATAGGGTTTACGATTAAGTGGGAACTGCTCACTCTCAGAAACACAGTAAAACAAAAAGGTGATCCATGACTATACAGATGGGAGGGGATAATGGGATAGTTACTCTGCAACTATTAGCCTTGATCTAATAGAGGAACATTGATGGCGAATCCAGTCATGACATCTATCAGAGCCCAATAAACCAAGCTCTGACCTTAATGACATTCTAGGGTGTCCAGCAGTATCTAGTTGGGAAACATAGAATGAACTTACTTTTAAAAACAGTAACATAATAATTTTAAATATTTAAATAATATATTAAATAGTTGCACTTTCCGATAATACACTTCATACGTTTTTAGATGGAGTGCACCTGCATTTAAAGAAATGGGTTCAATTGTTAATTAGATAAAGTACAATAAATGTACTCAAGAGTGTTCATTAAGTCTGGAAATAAAGAGAAAATAGTACATTTATTGAACTCTTTCAGATTAACAAGTGAACCCATTGCTTTAAATTTAGAGATGCTTCCCCTGCAAAGGTATCTGGAGATTGAAGAAGGATCTACTGAGTGTATTATTTCAAAATATAACGAACACACTGATTAAAAATTAGTTTATCTTTTTTCATCTTTGCAGCCATGATGTATTAGGTTGAACGATATAAAATTGCCATGTTTGTAATTTTAAAATGTTTAAATTTAAATATAAATTCATATGATGCAATCCAATACAAATATATAGACCAGGCACATGGCTTGGTTGTAGTCATTTTGATGTCACTGTTAGGATGCAGGATTATCATTATGATGCCTTCAAGAACAACCATTAACTTTCTGTGACCTTTGCATTGCCAGGAAGTGCATGCATCAAGCAGTGTTATCCCATTCCTGGGCCACACTGAGCCTGAGCCTGGGTGAAGCTTAGGAAGGACTGAGGGCTGTGCAAGGCTGAGAGTTGGAATAAGGCTTTGCAAGGAGATGACACAAAGAGAGAGAAAAAGAGACTTGACTCTTGCTCATACTACTTGGAAATAAAAGATGATATTTTTCACGAAGTTTTATGTAAAATGAAATGGATGGACCAAAAAAGTTACAATACCTTCTTTTTTTTTTTTTTTTTTTTGTGGTACGCGGGCCTCTCACTGTTGTGGCCTCTCCCGTTGCGGAGCACAGGCTCCGGACGCGAAGGCTCAGTGGCCATGGCTCATGGGCCCAGCCGCTCCGCGGCATGTGGGATCTTCCCAGACCGGGGCACAAACCCATGTCCCCTGCATTGGCAGGCGGACTCTCAACCACTGCGCCACCAGGGAAACCCCTATAATACATTCTTTATAATCAAAGAGTTGCATCACCTGGGCCATATCACAAAGTACTATTTTCAATCCTGCCTTATGACATTAATGCATTTTCTAGAATGGAACTGGCCAATAGAACTTTCTGAGATGACGGAAATGTTCTATGTCTGTACTGTCCAAGGTAGTAGCCACTAGCCCCACATGGCTAATGAGCACTTGAAATGTGCCACTGAGCAACTGAATTCTTAATTCATCTTAATTAACTTACACTTAAATAACCGCATATGACTAGTGGCTATCATAGTAACTAGCACATTTCTAGAAATTGGATAATTCAAATTCCCTATCTAGCATCTGGAAATCGAGGACATTGAATTAAGGGCTATAACTTGTTTTAAAAATTAAGGCTTCCAGGGCTTCCCTGGTGGCACAGTGTTGAGAATCCGCCTGCCAATGCAGGGGACACAGTTTCGATCCCTGGTCTGGGGAGATCACACATGCTGAGGAGCAACTAAGCCCGTGCACCACAACTACTGAGCCTGTGCTCTAGAGCCCGTGAGCCACAACTACTGAAGCCCACGTGCCTAGAGCCTGTGCTCCACAACGAGAGAAGCCACTGCAATGAGAAGCCCGCGCTCCGCAACGAAGAGTAGCCCCCACTGGCCGCAACTACAGAAAGCCCACGCGCAGCAAGGAAGACCCAACTCAGCCAAAAATAAACAAATAAAATAAATAAATTTATTTTTTTAAAATTAAGGCTTCCAGGGCTTCCCTGGTGGCACAGTGGTTGAGAGTCCGCCTGCCGACGCAGGGGACACGGGTTCGTGCCCCGGTCCGGGAGGATCCCACATGCCGCATAGCGGTTGGGCCCGTGATACATGGCCCCTGAGCCTGTGTGTCCGGAGCCTGTGCTCTGCAACGGGAGAGGCTGCGACAGTGAGAGGCCCGCGTGCCGCAAAAAAAAAAAAATTAAGGCTTCCAGTTGCATCAAGAAAAGAGCAACTTGAGGGAGAAAATAACTCTATGATAGATCTTTTTGTGAAAGGACAGAGAAAGCTGGTGATCAGAGGAGATGCCTGGCACCAGGCTAAGGCCTAACTTTAGAGAAACCTCTTGGGAAACCGATTTCAAAATCAACTGCAGTAGGAACACAGTTTTGAGAGCAATCTAAGAGCCACAGATGTTCAGTTATCTGCACCTATGTACTAAGCTTAATAAACATCAGGAGACACTCTGAAGATAAATACTTGAATTGAAAACAATAGTAATGTAGCTAAATCCAGGTTCTCATTTGTTCAGAATTCTGTTCAGCCTCTTATCGGAATCAGTGTTAATAATCAGAAATATTTTCATTTGTGCACATGCCAGCTCCTGGATTCCCAATGTGCAGTTATCTGTTCTGTCATTTTTACTCTCCTTTTCACCGGTATGACAAGTGAATACCATAAGAAATAGGCTGCGTTTACTCATTTACACGTAAATAGTCATTTAATAATAACAACAATGACAGCATCGGATTGAGTGCTCATTATATGTCAGGCAGGGTCTGAGGTCTTGACACTTGTTCATTCACTTGGGAGGTAGTTAAGCATTCAACAAATATAGGTCGCTATTGCTACATTAGTACTTTCACTCCAAGAGGTACCACTTTAAATTGTGGTGGAAATTTAGAGAGTAACTAGTTTTCATCCACATGGAGCTGTAACTGAGAATAAAGCACAGCAGACGCTTGTTTTTTTGGAATGGAGAGATCTCTACCGATCTTGGTTCTAAGACTTAGCAGCACACAGATATGAAAGGGGGTTGACCATACGGAAGGAATACATTTAGTGGCAGAAAAGAGGCTGGAAAAAAGTTAGTAATTCTGACTAGTTTGTCAGGGACCTTCTGGGACCAGGCACGCATGGTTGCCAGTTAGGGAAGCATTGAACAAACCAGATGGGGGCCAACAGAGGGGTCTTTAGCAGGTCCAGAGTGACATACCTTCCCGCCCGCCTTTAGAGTATCCAGCAGACATATTGTCACACACCTTGAGTATGGGACAAATTTGACTCCATGTTATTTATTATCAGTTCTTTTTATTTTATAAAAACTTAGATTTGCATTAAAGCCTGTATTAGGCAAAAGTTGCTTTTATGTTTTAAGGTGAAGATTAAAATACTTCCTACCACTAAATAGCTGTAGTGGACTCCTGAACTATTTACTTTTTAATCATTACTCTTGAAATTTCAAAAACATCTCTCTCTCTCTCTTTCTCTCTTTCATACACACACACATACACACACACACACACACACACACACACACACACACACACATACACCCCTCTCCCCCAACCCAACCTTCTTTCTGTCCCCTTCCCTCTCAATATGAATTTCCAGTGCATTGGCTCCACTTGATTACAAAGGAACAGTGCTAACCCTATGAGAATGCTATGAAATTATAGCTTCATACCCTGTATTAGTAGAATTGGAAATCTGTTTTGCTGCCATTTAACCTTATCCTTCACATTCTCCATCTGGTCTGGTACTTAAATGGATTCTCAAAGGCACCAACAGATAAGGATAAAATTACACATGCAGACAGGGTCTCCTTATGAAGATGTTAATGTTAAAATGGACGAGAAGGTCTGTTTTTTATCTGATGGATCAGAATATAATTATTCTCTTTCTTTTTCTCAACAGGGAAACTACGTGTCTGCAAGAGCTTATTATGAGAGAGCCTTACAGCTGGTTCCAGACAGCAAACTGCTGCAGGAAAATCTTGCCAAATTGGATCGTCTAGAAAAAAGATTACAAGAAGTTCGAGAAAAGGATCAAATGTAGCAGCATTTGACCAAGTTTCCAAGGGACAGTACTGGTGCCTTTGGAAGAGGAAGAACTGACAGACGGAAGCCTTGCTTACACATCAGTTGGAGCACAACTGATGAAGTTTTCCTCTTACTCGAGTTCAGGGTGGCACATTTTGGGACATTTGCTGGTAACCCTGCGCTGGGGACTTGCATTTCCATGAAAGAAGACAAAAAGAGCAAAGCAGGGGCTAGAAGGCCTGAAGGAAGGAAAACAGCAGCTACACATTTTACAGACATTTGTTTGCTTTAATTCCAGATTTCCTTTCATATGTTTGTCTGCTTTTCCAACCTGGAAATCTATTCCATTTCTTAGTGTAGATATTTGTGTCTCAGAAACAGAGGCTTGAAATGCTATGGATACATGGCATCTCTTCTTTAGGAGAGGAGATATTTCAGAAAGGGTAAATCCTCTGGGATAAACCATTTGAGAAATTCTACCAAGAGGTAGCTCATTTAATTCTCCAGAACTAGAAATGAGTATCTAACAGTTTTTGTAAAACCTTAGGGAATATATGGGGAAAGGGGCTATTGTAAGATAAAGCTAAGTAAGGTTTGTCTAATACCCTTCTGAGGCTAGTGCTAGAGCCCTATTGAGAAGTAAATTAAATTCTACTCTGATACAAGCTGTTTTCCCATTGCCTAATATGTCAAAAAGGAAGCTTCTGGAATTGTGTATGAGTATTCTTATTCCTAGGGAAAAATCTTCATGGAAATGTTTTAAATTAATTTTATTACAAGTATTACTAGAGTAGTGGTTCTGCTCTAAGATTTCATAAGTGCTTTTAAAACTCATAAATGTTTCTGCCTCCAAATATATTGTTATTTTGGTGGAGAAAAAAATAGTATATTCTACATGAGAAATATTAAAGATATTAATTGAGAGAAATGTTCTACTTTATTATCTTAACACTCAGACGTTCTGAGATTATTTTTTGAAAATATATTTAACCACTGAGGAATCTTTATGGTAGATTACAGAAATCTTCATAGACTCTAAATAGATGGACAGCTCTATTGATTTGTCTTCCTAGGCTTAATGAGAATTCTGTGCTTAGAACATGAATGATAGAACCTGCAGTTCCTGGTTCTGTATTTGTAATTTTGGAGATTTCATGGAGAATGCTCAAAAAATCTAGGAGAAAAAGTAAATTCATAACTTTAAAATATATATTTATAGTTAAAAGATAGGGATGGCAAAGTTGAATTTACAATTTGTCTTTTAGTGTTATTTATTTCATAACTTATAAAATATTTAATATATACACACTTTTTTCCCTGTACATAGTGGTTTTAATAGCAGTTTTCACAACTGATCATACAAAAATTATAAATCTAAATTATAAGGTAGTTAAGTTTTAACAGGCCCTAAAAAAATTTGTCTTCACTCTTCACTTGCTAAAGCTAAAGAAATTAGGAATCAGCCTTCAGTGTTTGGGAGGTAATATATTTTGAAATTGAAGAAATTGGAATACTGATTCTCATTTGGTTTTCATCATAAACTTAAAAAATAAAAAAAAAACCCACTCTGGTCAGTGCTGTTCCTGGCTAAGCCAGGTATCATACACATGTAGGAGCCTGAAGACACGTGTATGTCACACACTCAGGCCAGAGCAAGAAGCCTTCTGCTTCTTTTCAACCCCAGTATCAGAGACCACTGCCTCTCTATGTTGTTATTATTATTTTTTTGTCAAGGTAAATCTAGATAAAAGGAGGAAAAACTTCTTTGGAAAGGGATGATGTCAGGAATATTTTAAATGCAAAGGATTACGGAATTTAAATTAGCAAATTCTGTTTGTGTGTATTCTGTTTGTGTATATCAATAATCCAACAATGTATATATTACCACTCTGATCTTCTGTTTCTAATAGTCTTTTAATGTTATATATCATAAATGTATCCAAAATTTCATTTAAAATATTTTTATTCCCTCCCAAATTATACTTCTGTAGTCCTAAGGTCAAGAAATGTACTAAAGTATTTATTGTAAAATAACTACTCCATCCCCAAAATGAAAAACATGAAGCCCTAGCTAAAAGCAATATCTAGGACTTTAATTACAACTTTTTAGTTTTAGTGTAAAAAAAACTCATACTTAGAAAGTTAATGGAAAAGATAGAGCCCCAAATTTTGAAAAGCAATTACGCCTTACTTGAAGGGCTGCTAAAGATAGGCGAGTACATTTGTTGGAATAATTGAAATGGCTATTACAGCCTAAAAGTTTCTGAGAGAAAATGGTCACTGTCCTTCAGGAGACTTTTCCTGCCTTCTTTTGGGTGCTTTTCTCTCTTCCTCTGTTCTCTGTCTCTCTCTTTCTCTCTCCCCCTCTCTCTCCTGCCCTCTCTCCCTCGCCCCTTCTCTCTCTCCCCCTCCCTTTCTCTGTCTTTCTCACTCTGTCACTCTGTCTCGTTCTTTCTGCACACACTGGCATCTCTTTGAACATTAAAAGTAAGCCTGTTTGTTGGACCAGATATTTCTGTCCTGAGTTAATACTTTCACTTAGATGTGGCCAGTGAAATACTTTTCATAGTTGAGTGGTGCCTATAAGAAAATAAATCACATATTATTTTTCAGAGATATTAAATGTATTTTATAACTATTTTTATTTGTTCTTGTAACATGAAATAATATGTGGAATTCATCCTTATCAAAACGAAAATGGAGTGCCCTGGCTATTCATGGAGATGCATCCAGGTTCCCTTAACAAAAGCATGCTTGGCTGTGAGTTGATAGCCCCTTCCTGAGATGGAATTGCAAAGCCAGCTTCATGGACGTGCAGTCTCTGTAGACCCTCAGAGTCCTGCACTCAGAAGCACCTTATGTTTGGTTGAATTCTCTGCTTGAAGTTCTCAGTAATTTTTGAATAATTCCATTTTGCACTGGGTCGTGTGTAGGAGGGAAGGTGGCTGAGGACAAGACAGGAGTTGATTCAGTCTAGCTGAACACTTGATCTAATGAGCAGAGTTTCATTTGTGACTGTTACCCTGTGCAGCATTGGCTATTTTGTCTCAGCTACACTTAGAGTTCCTTGTGTACATATATTCCCCTCCTACTGCCAGTCTATCTAACCTGTCCTTCTGTCTGACCAGAACCAGTTCTCCTTGCCTTCAGATTCTCCAATAAGTGGCAGTCCTTTCACATGTCCTTCGACATGGAGCCACGAGAATGGCTTTACAAGTTTATGTTAACCTTAAGAATTATTCAGGATTTTAAAACTGATTCAGATGTTTTCAACCTGTTAACAGCATTCGTAAAACATGGTTCAGTGATGTAACGTAAGTGAACTAAACCAAAGATTTAAATACCTTGGAGGAAGAGAAATTTTATTTTAGGGAATCCTGAGATATATCTTTTAGGCCTGTTTATTTTGCAGCCCATCAAGAAACAAAGAGGATTATCAGCGCTTTGATTCCAACTCCCCACAGTACTTCACAGCCCCCAGTGTACGAGTCTGACGTGCCTAACATGTGGTACCTCGGTTTGGTGCAAGGTTTTGCAGTGGTTGTGCAACTGCGTTTCAACAGGACTGAGAAAATCCAAACCTTTCCATACAGGGTTTTGTATCGCCTCTATTAAACATTCCAGGCCTCCCGGATTGAAGAGCCGGGTTCAGCTGATAGCTGAGATCTCGCCCCTCACACACAGGTGCTTTGGCCCTGGTGGATTTGAGGATAACCTGCGTGCACACCTTTAGGAATCCCTGGACCTTGGCCACCCAGGTTATGATTCTAATGTGCAGTGAGGCATTTGACCTTTATATTTACAGAATTCTTGGTTCTCAGGTGGAGAGGGATTGCCTTGCCATTTGCACATACCAGACGAGGCACCCAGGATATAAAACTCATATTGTTTATGACTCATAGAAGGGCCCATGACATAAAGCCGTGTTCTCTATGCCTCCCTCTTTCTTTAGGTTACACATGTCAGCTTTCGTTAATTATTTCTTAATTGTACTCATTAGAATCAGTTTTTTAAAAAAAACAACAAAAAAACGTTTTCTCTGATTTGTGATGGATTTGCACCTTAGATCAATAAATCCAGAGGGTATTAGTAATAACACTCAAAGCAAATGTAGTTATAGGTGTTCTGTTTATTTTAATTTTTTTCCTGGTTTCCGAATCACATTTACTTTGATTAAATTGTATGTTGGTATCTCCCAATAATAGCAAAACTTAACTATCTAAATGGCATCTTTTGGCATTTTAAAAGTAAATACCTGTCAAATCTTGTATTTAGGCTGTAATTGAATAGGATGAAAACTTACAATGCCAAAAACTATGGAGAAATATAACTGTTTATGATTATTCTTGAAGTTTTCAATGTGAAAAATATGTTGAACAGTTCTTCCAAAAATATCACTTCCTTATTTTTTTTTTGGTAGTCATATAACTTAAAGAGAAGAAATAAAATAACTTCCATCAAAGCTAGTGTTTACTGTCAGTAAAATAAAATGTCACAACAGAATCAATATCTATCAATTGGCTCATATAAAAATGTTCCATTTTTATCACCAAGGATCCTTTCCATTAAAACCTTCAGGCCATATGACTTGTAAAATTAGCACCCATCACAATATGCAGTCACTATTAGTTTGTAAGTTTAGATCAGCATTTACCACAAACTGAAAAGAGGCGTCTATGTCCAGAAATCCAGGAGTTTTTTCCCATTCTCAGTGGGGCACGTGGTGCATATTTGTATCACTTTAGACTTTTCCAATGTGCATAACGTCCTTCTGGGGTTGTGTTGCTGGTCCATAGGAGGGGAGACCCAGTCCAAGAACCAGGAGATCTGGATTCTAGTCCTGCTCTGCCACCGAGGTGCCGCCTCACCTGGGACAAGTTACCAAGTGTCTCAGTCATGTTTATTGCCCGTTAAAGGAGTGGTTACTCCTATGGGCCTATCAAGCTCTGTGAGTCCCCTGAATCCAAATGCAAAGCCCTCTGCCTCTGAAGAGATAACTGATAAGTGTCGCCCTTCGTTTTAGAAATTCTTAATCATTGCAGCAAAACACATACACAAACAACCCTAAAAGTGACTGAACTGCCCAAGTGCTTTAATATGGCGGAGGTAACTACTCTTATTTTGCAGTCTGTACATATAAAAATTAGCGATTTTTTTACGTTTCTAAGGAAAAGAGATTTTTTTAAATTTCCTCCAAAGGAACTAAAATATCTGTATTTTAGCCCCATGGCTTGCTTTTACAATGTGAAAATCATATGACTTGCTGTGACTCACCCATCCCTCCTTTTGTCAGAGGAAAATACATCATGTTCTTGATCAGTTGTATATAAATGTACATTTTTGTTACTTTTGCTGTGCCAGTTAGAAATATATCTCCCATAAAGTATTTCTCCCATTTAAGTCTGATTATGTATACTTTGCCTAGATCTTTCCAAAATAAAATTTATGTAAATGTCTATTTTATATAAAATATGATGAAAATAATTATGTCTTGTTTCAATCTCTCAAGTGCTCCGTGATTAGTACCCACTGAAATCCATGTCACCAGTAGGTGCCTGCTTTAAAAATAAAAAAAAGAGTATCCTTCTTCCTTTCCCCATTCATTCATTCATTCATTGCATTGTTCTGTGTGGTTTATGTCTGCTCTCTTTTTCATATCCCACAGCCACTGTTTCAGTGCTTACCCATTCCAGATCTTTTCCCCTCATCTTACTGAGATGCCTTCACCTCTTTACGGAGTAAATACAAGGCAGAAAACCCTCAATATCCTGCACTCAGTCATCTACAGACTTAACCTGCACCCAATTCTCCCCTCTCTCCTGTTGCTACAATGAAAGAAGAGGGCCCTCGGCCCTGGATAATCACAACTTGTAGAAATTCATTCCATTCTTTAATCTCTTTCTTCTTCTTCCTTAACTTCTTCCTTTTTCTGGCTCTTATCAATTCTGTTCTATTTTAAAAACACAGATACAGGGCTTCCCTGGTGGCGCAGTGGTTGGGAGTCCGCCTGCCGATGCAGGGGACGCGGATTCGTGCCCCGATCCGGGAGGATCCCACGTGCCGCGGAGCGGCTGGGCCAGTGAGCTGTGGCCGCTGAGCCTGCGCGTCCAGAGCCTGTGCTCCGCAACGGGAGGGGCCACAACAGTGAGAGGCCCGCGTACCGGAAAACACACACACACACACACACACACACACACACAGATACAGGTAGCCACCATCAAGATCACTTGAAAACAATCCTTCCTTTATTCCTTTTCACCTCTGGCTGCTACTGCATCTCTTTATGTCCTTCACAGCCAGACTATTTTGAATAAATTGTCTTCACTCATTCTTTCTACTTGCATCCTTCACATTCTCTCTGCAACCTAGTGAAATCTGTCTCTGCAACAAATATTCAAATCAAGTTGCTGTTTCTAACGTCACTAATAATCACTTTAGTGCTGATTCCTAGGTCTTGTGGGACTTGGGATGAGCGTTCGAGAGTTTAGACCAGTGGTTTAGCGCGAATGGAAAAACATATTTTAAACAAAATATTATTTACCCCATGACTTGCTCATTGTTCATGGGTTAGTGTCCTAACACTTCTAAGTTTACAACTGTGCTTAGAGCTGGGGCCTCCATCAAGAGTCTTGGAAGGCCTCCAATAGCAGATCATTATTTCGCTGCCCTAATGAAGATATATGTTCAAATTCAAGGCAGATTTCCCAATCCAATTTGGGAAAGTCCAGCCCACTCTGCTTGACATCCTTTCCTTTTCTGAAGTTTTCTGGTTTGTTTTGTTTTGTTTTAAATTAAGAGAACCCTTCCATTTGGACCCTTCAAGTTCACCACAAACCCAACATATTTAAACCATCATCTTCCTAGCAAATTTAAATCTAAAACTAATGACCTGGCTTTTGTTATGTATGCAATTCGTATTGAATGGCTCTTTTTCTACTTAATGGAAAGGCATTATTTTGTCAAGCCAGAAAGGGATCAACCTCCTGTATAGAAGGACAAGGTCTCACTTGAGGCTGTGAGTTTGAACTCTGGAAACAAAGGGAGCTGTGATGTAACAGGAAATGAGACAGTGCCCAACCCCATGGAGACTCCCAGGTGTGAAACACACCACTGAAGATCCTGCAAAACTGTGTGTGTACCATGTGTACAAGACTGCAAGGGGACAGGGTCTGTAAGCTTCACGAGGTTAGCCATGAACTTGAACATCGTGGGTCCAACGTGCACAGCACATGTTCATTTTTTCTTTCCTTCTATTTTATTTTGTAACAGCTTTGTAGTGACTTTAATCTGACCCTCTCTTGCTAAGAAGAAAGAGAGGAGTTTGTGTCCCATTGGAGGGTCTGAGCTTTTATTGGAGAGTAGTGTGCCCCTGGGGCCACAGATGGTTATGGTAATAATCGTGAGGTCACTACAGTGAAAGCGAAACTCGGAGATGAGAGTGGTGAGGGCCATGGGTCAGACAGCCACCACCTGGAGAGTTCTTTTACAGCATTCAGATGTAGCAGTGTATTTTCAGAAATGGGCAGCTTACCTTACCAAGTCCCCTCCTGGTGTCCCCTAGACACCCAAGCTTGAAACCCAGGAGTCATCTACTCAGTCAAGCTGCCATCCAAGTTGTGACTATTTTAAATAAATACTTAAAATGGTGCTACTCTCAAGAACGATTCAGTCCAACAGAACTATCTGTTGATGATGGCAGTGTTCCATATCTGTGCTGTCCAATATGGTAGCCACTAGGCACAGGTGGCTATTGAGGACTAGAATGTAGCTAGAGCGACTGAGGAATAAAATTATTTTATTTTAGTTAACATTAATTTTAATAACCGTACATGGCTAACGTCCACTCTGTTGGGCAGTGCAACTTAAGAGCTTTTCCTTGTTGTGAGACTTGGGACATAAAAATCACGGAAACCCCTTTTAGCTTCATAAGACAAGAAGGCTTGAGATGGTGTGTTTCAAGTTTGGGTGCCAATCACATTCTTGAAGCTTTTTGCCAGAAGCTTCCCAATTCACCTGCTCCCTTCTGCCGCTCTCTGACTGTCAGCTGCCTGTCCCTGGACCTGCATTCCCTCCACCTCGACTGTCTCTGTTTTCCTGTCCTTCTGTCTACCACCTGCCTGTCTCCCTAATTTGTTTACCCTCCTACCTCAAGGAGCGTTTATTTCTATTTTATGCAAAAGTGAAATCACTGGGGCTGGGGGACTGGTGTCTAGGTTAGTTAATATATATAAAATGTTCACTTAGCCTTGCCCTCATTTTTTGATAAATTAGAAATCAATTACAAATTCTGGCTTTATTCCTCTCCCAGTCTCAAGCTAACTCGTTACAAATTACTTATTAGAAAATAATTATTGAAAAAATGCTGACATGATAATCCTGCTAGTGGATTTATTTTAATACTGTTAAATGCTGGACCCTACAGTTTTGCTGCATTCCACTGAAGTTGATGATAACACTGCCACTCAGAAAAGGAACGGGGTAGAAACCTGATCTTTCACATCCACTCCCTTTGAAAACTTGGGAGTGTCACGGTCTTCAACAAGCTTCTTAGAAGCAGGGTGGTACCTTTACATACTCAAGCTTTCACGAGTCCTCCTTTCAGAGGTCAGCCTGCCTGTGTCTTGCATGGGTGCCCAGCTTCCTTGACCCTGGGCTTGGGCCACACTCCCTGGCTGGGAACAGAATTCACCTGCGCTGAGCGTTCTAGGCCACTGATGCCCTTGCTCCCGCATCTGGCCCAGGCTCACCCTCGAGGTCACCTCGCTCCTGTCTCCAAGGGCGGAGGGCGGGGTCGCTATGACACCTGGGCGGCCCGAGAGCTGCCAAGGCTCGGCTGGTCCTGAGGAGGGAAAGCTGTGCGCCCGGCTGCGCGGCAGGTGCGGCCCCTTGGCGCCGCTGGAGGGAGTGAAGAGCGCGTGCGCTTCCGGGAGCACGAACCCTGCGGCCGCAGCGCCTCTCCTCTTCGGGTTTGCACTGCCGGCGTCTGAGGAAGACCGACGGGTTGCCGCGCGCGGGCGCCATGCGGACGCCGCCTGGGGCTGCTTCGCTGCTGCTCTTGGTGCTCGCGGTCCGCCCCTGGCGGAGCAGAGGTGAGCCCGGCGCTGGGCGCCGCCGAGACTGCGGGCGGCTGAGCGCCGGCAAGGGGACTTCATTCCTCCCCAGGGCAGAAAGGAGAACAGCCAGGTGTGCCCAAGAAGGGCCTGCGCCGGATTTTCTTCTGCAATCCTTTGGATTCTGGAGTTCAAGTTTTTAGGCACATCTGCTAATCATGCTTGTGCTAAGGATTCTCCTCCAAGGAAAGATAACCAAGTAGAAGTAACTTAAAACCTAATAGCTCTGTTCCGGAGCAGCATATGTTCTCCAGTATCTTTCATTCCACCTAAATTATGTGATGCTCACCCTCCCAGAGAAAGCGCCGAATCCATCACCAGAGGGAGAGGCCCTCATGCAGTGCCCAGGTCTTTTTTATTAAGGTAGCTCAGGCTGTAAAGGGCAGAGGGAGTCGCGAGGCAAGTTCTAGTCAATGAGTTGTGTAGTGTCAGGGGTATCTTGAGAAAAGAAAGGGGATAGCCTGCAGCTGAGTGACACCAGAACATCTGAGCCAGGCCAGGAAAATCCGAACGTGGAAATCAGGATAAAGTGAACGCTAACATAAGGTGCTGTGTGTGTGTGTGTGTGATCACACATATGCTCTCCCACACAGGACTGAAGTGCGGAATTCGTGCAGTTGATTTGAAAAGTATGGAAACTATCTTGGAATCGGGGTTCTTCTCTAGAGTTAGTAGATGGGGAAATTCAACAGTTGGTGGACACCCGTGGCAGGTGGGTATGAGAAAGACATTGATTTCTTAATGAGGAAACAGTGAATTATTTCCTTTGTTTCAAATACTACAACTCCAGGTTAACATGTAATTTTTCTCCAGACCCCGCTTGACCTCACTGTCAAAGAGTTTATTTCATAGGAAATCTCTTCCTAACCAATTTATATCAGTGTCTTAATGTGACATCGTATTAGAAGAGTTGATTTCAAATGTTTCTGAAGGAGATGACATCTGTGTGGAGATGTATATTAGTTGTGTTCATAACGTTTTTCTTGGGCAGGTCTCCCAGAAATTAGGTAGGCACCACTTCTGTGGAGGAAGCTCAATTCAAGATGATCTGGTGGTTACAGCAGCACACTGCCTGGCTAGCCTCGATGAGTAAGTTGTGGATTTCCATTACTTATCAAACCTTGATCCATGGCAATAGGATTGGGAGATTCGACACCCTAAATACCATACAAGGTTCAGTCTTAGTCCCTTTCTTAATTTTTCCCTCTGGCCCACCTACCCACTGACCTTCCTGATTCCCAGCAACTTGTGTATATCCCAAGATTTCTTGTGCTTCCTACCCTACTAATCAGACACCCCAAAGATCCCAGACATCATCTATGATCTGTGGATTTAGTGGTGGGGTAGGGGTGATGGTTACTTATTTTAATAAAGTATTAACATCAAATGTTGAACAGATGCACTAATGTTCTAATAATCTGAGTTTCAGTAATTAGGAGGGGAAAATACTGTGGAAATAACAGATACTTGACTAGATTAAAAGAGGGTATTAGTAAAAGGAAAAGAAGGACAGTTCTAGGAACAACCTATCTTGCTTAAAATGGTAGAGCATATATAGACTGGTTTATGTACAAAAGAAGACACAAATATTTTATGCAGAAAGACAATTGACGCTAGGGGAAAGGGTTCACAGAATGTAAACACTCTGTGATTGAAAACCATGACTTTTTATAGCTACCTATAATTTACAGGGAATTATAACAATTGATAATAATCACTAATAAAGATACATCTTCTTTTAAGACTTAGAAATGCTTAAAGGTACATTAATCACTTTCATTTAATTACATGAAACCAAGAGTGTCTTTCCTGGGGGAGACAGCTAGACTTATTGAAAGATTTTTGTTTGGTTTTAGGAAGCAAATTAAGCATCTGACTGTGACTGCTGGGGAGTATAACCTCTTTCAGAAGGATAAGGAGGAACAGAAAATTCCTGTCTCAGAAATTATTATCCATCCTAAATACAACAGACTTGGATGTGTGAGTTTTGATATTGCACGGCTATATCTAAAACACAAAGCCAACTTTGGTAAGTAGGGAGTGTTGGAGTACAAAAAAAATATAATGGAGGGCTTCCCTGGTGGCACAGTGGTTGAGAGTCCGCCTGCCGATGCGGGGGGCATGGGTTCATGCCCCGGTCTGGGAGGATCCCGCGTGCCGCAGAGCGGCAGGGCCGGTGAGCCATGGGCGCTGGGCCTGCACATCCGGAGCCTGTGCTCCGCAACGGGAGAGGCCACAACAGCGAGAGGCCGGCGTAAGGTTAACAAGCGCTGAACAAAGTTTAATGGTAACAATATTTTAAAGTGGCAATGAAATCAGGCAATAACCATCAATTCCACAGTCAAATGAATATCAGAATGTGACAAGTAATTTATTTAAATAACAACTCCTTAATATCATCTTTCTAAGCTTCTCATTGCCTAGTTGCCTGTTCTAGCTTCCAACAATTAAAATGTGACACAGGAGTCTGAAATTTCTGAATGAATGCTGGAGACTTGCCATGTCATTGCTAAAATTTGTGTACTTTTACTTTAATATCATTATACAAAGGTATTTTATTATAACCCAGGAAGTTAGAGATGGGAAAACACCATATTAGTTTCATACACTATAACTTGACAGCTTCACTATGACTCATGATTTGAGAAAATTGGATAATTGTTAAATCTGAAGAACTCAGGTAAAGAATATTATGAATACTCTTCAGCCATATAAAAGAATGAAATCTTGCCATTTGTGACAACGTGGATAGGAACTTGAGGGCATTATCCTGAATGAAATAAAGAAAGGCAAACACTGTGTGATCTCACCTATATGTGGACTTAAAAAAAAAAAAAAAAAGCTGATAGATACAGAGAACACATTGGTGGTTGCCAGAGGTGGTGAGTGGGCAAAATGGGTGAAGGGAGTCAAAAGTTATAACTTCCAGTTATAAAATAAGTCCTGGAGATAAAAATGTACAGTATGATGACTATAGTTAATGATACTGTGTTACATAGTTGAAAGTTGTTAAGAGAGTAGATCTTAAAAGTCCTCATCACAAGGAAAAAAATTTTTGTACCTATGTATGGTGATGGATGTTAACTATACTCACTGTTTCACAGTACGTGTAAATAACAAATCATGTCATAAACCTGAAACTAATATAATGTTATGTCAATTATACCTCAGTAAAAAGTATGTTGTAAAGAATATCAGATGGTTAATTAATAAAATTATTATATATTTTTAAAATTATGATTTAGAAATTTTCCTAACAAAGTCTGCAAATACAAAGTATAGGTCATGGCACCTGCAAACAAATGCATTTCCATAAATACGAATTATATAATATAAATTATATAGCTTCAAGCTGAGTCTGTACAATATGTCTTGAAATGTCCATGGCTGAGCAAAATAATCAGCTTTTTTTCCTATGTTTTGGAAGATTGTAAACCTCAGGGAACAGTATTATTTGGAGAAAATGGGAAGATTCGTTATCCCCATTCGAAAGAGAGCAACTATTCTCATAATCGGTACGTAACCCTGGTAGAAATGATCCCTGGGTTTTTCCCCCAAATCATGCCATTTTAAGGGGCCATGTTTTGGCAATTTTATCTGGTATCTCAATTACTTTTATTTGATTAACATAAAACCCTAAATATTTTATCTGGTATTGGATGACAAATATTTGCTAATTGGTATTTCTGATACCTGTTAGTATGAATCATCAACATTAAGACTGGAGCTTACGAGGGGAATTTCCTGGCAGTCCAGTGGTTAGGACTCCAGGCTTCCACTGCAGGGGCCCCAGGTTCGATCCCTGGTTTAGGAACTAAGATCCCACAAGCTACGGGGCACAGCCAAAGGAAAAAAATAAATAAATAAACAAACAAACACTGGAACTTAACCTGAATTGATGTATTCAAATATCTAACATTAACAGCAGCTGGTAGTGAGATTGTTTTGGGAATCTAGTGGTTAATTCTGTCCCACTTATTTCTGTGATAATTGTAATACTTTGTTCAGTGTTGCCTAGAAGAGGGAAAATAGTTCATGATCTATAAGCTTCAGTATCTTAAAATTTTTTTTACCTACCTTGTCCTCTATATGCCTAAGAATATCTTTAAGCTTTAAAAATTAATTTTGCAAATATCTCACTTTCTTAAGTGTTCTACATTCATTTTTAAAATCGCATTGAGCATTGAAAGGTGTTCAAAGGTAGATGAGAGTTCTATGAGTTTATAATCTGGTAGGAGGAGAGAGCTGGACAAAAATAACTATACTATAAAACAAGGTGAAATAAGCTTTATAATCGACACTACCAAGGTGTGTTGATACTATTGACAATGGAGAGAATAATTCCTATTGCAGAGATTTGTGAGGTGTGTGTACTGTGGTTGGGAGGGGTAGAGATGCTTCAGTTAAGGGGATGGTATTGAAACTAGACAGTGAAGTATAGTTATGATTTTATTGCTCATGACGTCTTTTGTAGCTCTAACATATAAGAGATTTCTACAGATCATGCCAGGCAGAGGGAATTGTGTATAAGAAATGTCAGGAGGTGAAGAATATCAGGACTGTTTGGACAGTGTGTCCCAGTGCAGCTGGAGAACAATGTTAATGTAAGTAGGAACTGGGGTAGCAGTGGACGATGAAGATAAAAAGGCCTTAATTGTGGAGGACCTTGAATTCCATGTGAAGAAGCTTAGACTTTATGCCATGGGCAATGGGAAGTCAAAATGGTGGTGAGATTATAATTTACAAAATTAATGTAAATATCCATTACAAGTATAGGACAGAAATGATGTGGCTTAATTGCAGCCCATATTTAAAAGGCTTATTAAGAGTCTAAGTTGACGTTCTGTGAGTCAACCTAGTAATAATATAATACCAATAAAGCCTTTGCCATCTTTGCTTAAACTTTTAGACGAATAGCATCCAGAGTCCTATTCTGTTAGAGTCCTGGGCTGGGGTGTGGGCAGGAGGTCTCTAGATACAATCATTAGAGAGGAACATTGATAGGCTGGAAATTACCTGAAGGACAATGACCAAGATCAAAAGAAATTCAAAACAGTGCCTTGGGAGATGTGGTGGAGGGAACTAGGAATATATTCACTCCAAAGAAGACTTGACAGGAGGAAGGAACTGTCTTGATTTATCTGAAAGGCTATCATAGAAGCAGAATTGGACTTCTGATTAACTGCTGAGCTGAGAACAAGAGCAGAGGGTAAATGTTAGAAGAAGGTAGATTTCAGTACAATGTAAAGGAGTTTCTAATTTGAGAGATTTCTGAGATTTAATGGCCTGCGCAGGAGATAATGAATTTCCTTTATAAGTGGATATTTGAGCAGAGGATGGATGGCTATGCGTGAGATTCTAGAAAGCATTTATCTATTGGATAAGAGATACACAGATGACAGACAATTTACCCTCAAAGACAGAGAACTTGTGATTCAATTTAGATGAAGTATTGAAGAGATCTTTGCAAGAAGGACTTTCAAGACAGAGGGTGTTCTTAGTAGTATCAAACATTGCAAAAGTCAAAATGAGTTCAGATAAAATGCCATTGGATATGGTAATTCAAAAGTTAGGAACTGATTCGGTAGAATTGTAAGGTTAGAAGCTATATTCACAATGCGTTAAGAGACTGTTGAAGACTTGGTATCTCTTCACCAAATAGTAAAAATTAATTGAGGCCCTAAGATGTGTCAGGCACTATTTTAGGTGCTAGTTATACAGCAGAGGATGAAACAGACAAAAATGTTTTCCTTTGTGGGGCAAGTTGTGGGGTGGAAAGTGGGGATAATACAGATAATATTACATACAGTAGAAGATGTTAAGTGCTGTACAGAAAAATAAAGCAAGAAGGAGGGGTAGAGAGTGCTGGGTTATGCAATAATTGGGGAAGATGTTCAGGAGGACTGTACTTTGAAAATGATATTTGAACAAAGACTTGAATGAAATGAGTGAGGCCATCAAACGATCATCTTGGGAAGGGATATTCCTGGCAGAAAAAAAAAAAAAAACAACACTTAGCTAGAGCTAAGTGAGAGAGGGCGAAAGTGGTCATGATTATGAGTGGCCAAGCTTATAGAGCATGAGAAGGACTTTGGATTTTACTGTAAGATATGGAGCCACTGGAGGATGTTGAGCAGAGGAGGAACATGATCTGACACATTTTAAAGGATCTCTTTGGCTGTTGTGTTGAAAATAGACCATAGAACAGGCAAGAGCAAGAGCTGAAAGACCAGCTCCTGCAGCAATCCCGGTAAGGATGAAGACAGCTTTGACCAGGTTTGTAACAGTCGAGGTGGTGAGAAGTGGTAGAGCCACAGGATTTGCTAACAACTTGAAAATTTGGGTTTCAAGAGAGAAAAGACTTAAGATTGTGTTGAAGGTTTGTGACCTACAGGAAGGAAGGAGCTGCTATTGTTTGAGATGAGGAAGACAGTTGAGCAGTGAAGGGAAGGAGGAAGGTGGGACAGTGGCTTTGGGTAATAGGGCACTAGGATTAAGAGAAATGGGGATTTTGCTTTTTGAAGGGTAGGGCTAACTGTTCTTATGGGCAGGAGAGAGAGTAAGAGTGATTAGTCAAGAGAAATACATATGTATGTGAAGGAAGTTTCATGAGAACATAACAAATAAAGATTTAGCTTTGGAAAGAAGGAAGATAATTCCTTTCCTGGGAAAGGAACAGAAAATGTCAAGGTAATCTATGGGAAATTTGAAGGAATTTGCACTAGATGATGTTTTAGTAATTGTAAGCTTTGAACTGCTTCATGTTTAGAGAATGAAGTTAAGATTAAATAGTTAAGATATTAAATAGCTTGTAGGGACTAAAGTAAGAAGTCAACTAAAGAGAATAAGACTTTCAGCTACATTACAACTCAATATCAGCATGAATTTGTACCATATTTCAATACATCGAAAACAGACTGGTTGTTCATTGTTATTTTATGTACCACCAATAAAGAAAACAAAATACCCAAGATTAGGAGGTCTCCATATAAAAGTGGGACACCTATACCTTCAGTGTAAGGCTACACAAGGCATAAGCCCACTCATGTGGAAAGTTACATGCCTCAACCTTGGCAATGGATGTAGGGAGGGGTACAAATCTTCCTGAGAATTCAAATCATAAGCTAATATTCATGCAAGTCTGTAGTCTAAAATTTTCACCACTAGTGTAGTCTAAAACACCTCAAGCAGAAAAATTAAGTAGTATGCAGTCAACCCCCAGGTGACTGGCCAAAACTATTACAAATCCTCTCTTGAAACACTCTTTCAATACATTGATTGTAAGACTAACATTGTGAGATCCTTCTAACCGAACTTTAAGACTCCATTGTAAGATCCTTCTGATTTTAGAATGTTCAAATGTGAAAAGACATGTCTTAGAAATGTAATAAGGCATGGAGCCAATTTACCTACTTAGTGACTCCAGCATGCTAAGCAAACTTGAATGATGGAAGAAGGGTCTTTTAAATTCCAAATGGAGTTAATTAGCCAATGGTAAGGGGGAAAGAGATAATGTGAAAGTGAAGCAGGGAGTTATAGTCTCTCCAAGCCTGTCTTTATTCTGGTAGGTGGTAACTAGACTCTCAGAAATGGCAGATTCATGGCATTCAGATGGTCTCCTTCCAAGGAAGATATTACATCTTTTAGAGCCTAGAACAGTGCCTGTCATATAATAACTGCTCACTAGATATTTGAATGAATAAATTAATGATTAATTCTGGTACCCCTCTCTCATTCAGCTTGACTAGACCTCAGAATCCTTTTAATGCAGCAATCACTAACAATAAATCAAGGTTGGCATGTGACTTGAAATCTATTTTCCATCTTTGAGTTAGAGATTTTGAATTAGAAAATAATATGATGAAAACAGGAGAAAGCAGTGGCCTTTGAAGTCATAAAGCCTAAACTGTATTTCCCATTATATGTGAGATGTGATGACTCTTTCAATATCAATGCCAGTTTTTCTATTTAAAGAAGGGGGAGTAATTTCTCTCCTGCCTACCTCAGAGGGGGGTAATGAATCCCAAGAAGGAAGATGGATATGGAGTGCTTTTCCAACTAAAGTGCTTAGAAAAGTGGGCATCGTCGTATTTTAGGCAGCTTATTGCTTTTTAAATCAAAGTGATTAAAAAGTAGTTTTAATAATATTTTAGGCAGTCTATGTTTACATCTAGTTCAGGATGATGAGCTTGAATAGAAAAAGAGTAAAGCAAGGAGTTTCTGGTTAAGGAGAAGATGTTTGGTGAGAATTACAGTGTTTGGTTTTGGAAACTGGGCATAAAAGGGTTAGATAACTCCTACAGTCCTGAGAAGTTATTACTTGGAGGGCAATGGGACAGTTAGCAGGTCTAAGGTTGTTGATAAAGACTATGGAGCTTTAGAAGGAAGCTCGTTCTGACGTGTTAGGTTCCAGATAAGATTGCTTTGCACTCACTCACTCACAAACATAGAAAATGAACTATGGTTACCAAAGGAGGGAGAGGGGTGAGGAGGGATAAATTAGGAATTTGTGATTAGCAGATACACACTACTATATGTAAAATAGATAAACAACAAGGACCTACTGTATAGCACGGGGAACTATATTCAATATCTTGGAATGACCTTTAATGGAAAAGAATCTGAAAAAATATATATATATATGTATGTATGTATAACTGAATTACTTTGCTGTACACCTGAAACATTGTAAATCAACTATACTTCAAAACAATTAAACAGTAAATAAATGAACAATTAAAATCATGACAGAGGGTCACTTGTCAATTAAAAAAAACAATTGCTTTGAACTCACATACATGTGAGCCATAGAAGACCCTGAGAATGTCTGGCCGATTGGGATTTCTTTTCTTGAGTAAATAGTATGAATTCATGTAGAAAAATAAAGGTAAATGATTGTGTGTTAAATTATGTAAACTACTTTCAAAATGTTTAAACATGTTTCTAAAGATATTTGTAAAAGGTCACAGCTTACCTTACCGGAAGTTGGATAACATCGCAGCTACAGGGATTATGACTTAGGCTGACCTAGGAGGATGTGGCTGCTTTGGGTTAAAATATGCTGCATGGTCAATCCATAGTTCATAATCCATAATTCAACTTCTGGCTGAATATTATGAATTTTCAATTAGACTAATAAGTTAGAGAGATGAATCTTAGGTTTCTTAAATTCGTAGATCAAAATTCTTGCATTTTATAACTAAATGAAATTTAAAGGGTGATTTCTGACCGTTCTCTGATTAATACTCTTGGAGAAATGATGGCAATTTGAGCATAAACAAATTATTCTCACATAAAGAATTTTCTCACATAAAGAATCTCACATAAATTATTCTCACATAAAGAATTTTCTCACATAAAGAATCTCACATAAATTATTCTCACATAAAGAATTTCCTTTGCCTTTTACCTTCTAATATCCTGTAAAATTTTAGTATTGAGTTATGAGCTAAACCTCAGATATTAGATCTTATTTGTCACACTTGACTCTGCCATTTATTATACTTTCTTCACTTTCTCCTCTGCAGCTTATGTATCTGGAAAATAATGGTACCAGAAAATAAAGTTATCCTAATAAAATTTACAAGCTTAGACATAGAAAATCAAGTTGAATGTGACCATGACTATGTATCTTTACAATCAAGCCGTGGAGTGCTTATTAGTGAGTATGCTACATTTATTTTCATTTGTCATTTTAGAGTATCCAAACAACCAAAGAGGGGCTAAAGGGTCTGAAATTAGATTTCTGTACACAGGGAAATTATTTCATCTTGCAAACTGTGCCCTTTTGAAGGGGCCAAGAGTGTGTGTGGTAAGAGTAGAAGCAAAGACCAGCATATTTCCTGGGGTTTATCGATTCCTTTCTCAAGTTTAATAGCAGTATTGAATGAAATTGATCTCACAATTGTCAGAAACTTCCTTTCAAGGCCATGTCAGTTTTTTCCTTCTTACCACAAAAGCGGGTGCATGTTTGCCAAATCTGGTACAGACAGAAAGCATATGGAAGAAAATGTAAACCATTCATAACCTTACCACCTAGAGGTAAATGTTGCTAACATTTTGATGTATATTTATCTATACATATTAACTGTACACACTGAACTCTACATTGTTTTATAATGTTCTTTTTTCTCATGACAATAGGTAATTTCATGTCATTTCGTTTCTTTTATTGAATATCTCTTATAAGCTATGTAAGCATAACTGATATATTTACTTTAATTGAAATATTATGTGTTAAGCGTGATAGAAGGTCTCTGGAGCTGGCATAGACCTCAGTCTCTAGGTCTCCATATGGGCAACGATTAGGATAAATATTTCTTCAGAAATATTTGACAGAATGCTATAGTCAAGGTATTGTGCTAAGGGTTATAATATTTATTGACTAAATGATTTCATGCTTCAGGCCTTTTTACCCAGTAATCATTCTTTAAACCAATCATTAAACCAGATATCATACCAAGTACTGGATGTATACAGAGTAAAAGCAGTCTCTGCCCTACTGAGCTTGCAGTTTGGTGAAGTAAATAAAGGTGTACCACAAAGTAGGAAATGACGTAGAGTAGGATATGTGCTGTGGGGTTCAGAAAAGCTCTCGTTTCCATTGGTTGTCAGGGAATGTCTATGGAGAGCTGGACTTTGAGTTATACCCTGAAGGATGAGTAGAATTTGGACATGTGAGATTGGGTATGAGGAAGTAAATGGAGTATAAATTATTGAAGCAGAGTGTAGAATGAATTAAAGAGACTACTGTATACTTTGGTGTATTTAGAACAGAGAGTTCATGGAAGGTAGTATCAGAAAAGCACGTGTCTAAGTTTGTTTCCATCATTTTTCAGTAATCTTGTTTCAATTTCTTTTGCTTTTAAGGAAAGGTCTGTGGAAATATATTGCCCTCACCATTGCTGACAGAGACCAATGAGGCCACAGTTACCTTTGTTTCTGATACAGACAACAGTGGCAGCAGCTTTGAGCTTACCTTTACTGCTATATGGAAGAACTCAGAAGCAGGTAGGTATTAAATCAGGCATGCAATTCCCTGCTGTTTTTCTGTGATATGAGGGTGAGGAAGAGGGAATGCCTTTGGCTATTCACCTAGGATTTCCGCAACACTTCCATAGGTTCAGGATGTGGGAGTGGGGCTGTGCTGGTGGTGGAAGGGATGATTCACTCTGCCGGCTATCCTCACCTGTATCCCAGGAATGTAGGGTGTCACTGGTTGATTCATGCTCCAGAGAAACACACTATAAAGGCAAGCAACTAAGGAGGCCTTTACTTCATCAAGAAATTAGCTGTGTGTGTTTAGCAGAACTTGCTTCATCAGGACTGTTAAATTGTCATATGATTAAGATCTTCTATTTGCTTTTTTTTTTAACTCTTAAAGGGGATCTTTGTATGTAGTTTAAAATGTTTTAGCAGTTTAAAAGAGACTAAAACAAAAAGTAAGTCTCCTACTTATCTAACTCCCATCCTACTTCCTGAAATCAAACACTGATAAGTTTCTGGAATATCCATAGAGAGAGATTCTGAGCATTTACAAACATGTATATATTCCTATTGCTTGGCAGTGCTTTCTCTACTTAAAAATATCTCAGGGATCTTTCTAGATAAGCCCAGAGGGCTTCTTTACAACAACTGCATTAAATTATATTGTGTGATGTCCCTTAACTTCTTACACCAGTTCCCTATTAACAGACTTCTAGTGAGTTGCCAGTCTTTGCCCATGCCAGCAATGCTGGTATGTTCCTGTGTCACTGTTTTTGGACGATGTGGATGTATGTAATTCCCAGAAGTGGACTCACTGGGTCAAAGGGTTTGTGTCTTTAAATCTGGTAGTAATTGCCCTCCAAAGAGGCTGCGGTTGTTTACCCTTCTACCAACGGGATATGAGGGTATGACTGAGAGCCCTTTAACGTATAGAGGGAAACTTTAAAAGTTTGTATCTTCTCTTTGACCACTTCTCTGGTTATGTTTATAATTTGTACAGCTGACATGTGAAGACCTTAGTATTGAATTTAACCAAAATGGTACTCATGCTGTTGTGATTTATGGTGATCCTGAAGAGGAACATGGGTTGGGTGGTAACATTCTGTCCTTTAAATTTAATCTGAAAAGTATGAGACAAACCAGAGTAGTTGGAGCATTGGCTGGCTTCCTTGGATACCATGAGGTAGAGTGGGGATACGAATTTCTTATACTGGAAACTCATGATGCCATAAAACTTTAGCTTTAAAATCTATCACTTCAACTGATTTACCAGTAAAGTTTTTTAATAGAAACATGCAAAATTTGAAGAATGTTTCAGAATATTTGGAAGGTGAAAAGGAGGTCCCAGGGAAAAAAGAAAATGTTAACACTGAGTAAATTTTTGGCAGAGATTTAAGGTAAAATTTTAAACATTTTTTTCTGTATTAATCCCTTCAATTGCTGATATATTCATTTTTATGTCCAAGAAAAGTAACCAAAAAAGATTATTCAAAGCTATAATTTCTACGTGAGCCCTAAAAGTTAAATTTTGAACTAAATTCTTCAAATATACTTTCAGCTTTGACCTACCAATTTACTGCGTATGAAAAATTATCCGTTCTGGCCATGTTACCACATCCTTAACACCTACTATGTGTCCCTCAGCTAGGTGTAGTGTGGGTTGGAGACCAGGAATATAGATAACTTTGGAATGTTTATTTGGATAGTCAGGGCAGGTGAAGGGAGCCCAATTCCCGGATGCAGCAGATCGGGACCCATATAGAGTGGGGTTTAGGTGAAGCAGATTTCAGATGTGTTACCTATCACATAAAGTGTAGCCATGCTCAGTTTGGAAGGAGGAATACCAAGTTTGGGATTTTCTTTTTTTTTTTTTTTCTTTTATTTATTTTTTTTTGCGATACGCGGGTCTCTCACTGCTGCGGCCTCTCCCGTTGCGGAGCACAGGCTCCGGACGTGCAGGCTCAGCGGCCATGGCTCATGGGCCTAGCCGCTCCGCGGCATATTGTTCCCGGACCGGGACACGAACCCGCATCCCCTGCATCGGCAGGCGGACTCTCAACCACTGTGCCAGGGAAGCCCCTGGGATTTTCTTTAATTCACCTCTTCTCATTGTCTATAAATTAACAGTCAACTGAGGTTTCTATGCATACTAAAAGTCAGATAATCTTGCCCTATCTATAGAGTTTTTCCTGCGAGATAAAATTATAGTACATTGTTATCTTGAAACTAGTGTTTGATTCCCACATGAAATGGAAGGGTACAAAGCAAAGTTGGAGAAAACAAAACCTTTCAGAAGAAAATTAATTGGATGATGTTTTACCTCTGTTTTCTGATTTTTAATTTTTTGTAACTATAAAGCAAAGTTCCCTAAAACTTTTACAGCCAAGCTTTGTGAAATCTTGAACACCACTCGGGTATTCAGTCCTGGTAATATGATGGTGACTCATTTTAAAAGTGATGGTGAAAAGAATTTCCAACGCTTCAAGGCTAGATTCAGCGTTTTACCCTCAGGTGAGTATAAGCACTTGTATGATTGTGATATTTTGCTTACGAAAATGGTTATAAGGAAGATAATTTAACCATGTTTATCTAAATTTAGGGTGCTTGAATCACCTAGGTAGCAAAATTAAAGTGCAGATTCCTGGGCCCACCCCCAAAGATTTTGATTCTGTAGATGTGGAATGGGGCCCTGGAACCTGTGCTTTAAGAAGTACTTCAGATGATGCCAAGAAACTGTGTCCACTAGATGATCAAAAAAGATTCCAAGCACCTTATATGAAAAGTAGATAATTCAGATTTGAGAGTGTAACTCAGAAATGAGATTGGCTCTGTTTGGGGATATTTGAGGGCTTTGAAGGATTAGTATGATTTTAGTCATTCTAGAAAATAAAGTAGCCTTTACTCAGACAAAAGGGATATCATATGCAAAGACCCTAATGTGAAAGAGCATGGATGTTGTACAGAAAGCTACAAATACCTCAATTTTGTTGGAGTTTTGGAGGGAATGATAAAAAAGGCAAGAGTTAGATCATGAGGGACACAGGATATTAAATGTTAAGTACCACAGTGACAGCATATCTAGTTAACATTTATTGATTACTCACCCTGTACCAGGTATGGACTAAGCATTTCACATGTATTATTACATTTATTCCTCAGTACAAACCTAAGAGGTTTGTATACTGTTCCCCTTTTCACAGATGAGAGAACAGAGGCTTAGGAGTTCAATAACTTTCCCCAAGGTGCATAGCTGACACAAGGTGGAGCCAGAATTCAAACCTTAGTGGTAATGTAGAAGATGGCATTAGAGGTCAGGGGTGAGCTCACTCACAAGGAGAGTAGTGAGGAAATCATGGTAAGAATTTATTCTGGCATTGCTTGATTAGTTATGTTGTGGGGAAGGAGATATATGAAGAAGAAAAATTCCAGCATGATTTCCAGGATTCTAGCTTGAGTGGCTGCATGGATTGTGGAGTCATTAAATGATACAGAGAAACATAACAAGAGCATCTTGACTGTTAAAATCAATTGATTCCATTTGAGATATGTGGATTTTTATGAGCTTGTGGGAGATTCAGATGGAGGTATCCAGCAGCCCTAGAATTAGTCCTAGATCTAGCAGTCCTAGATCCAGAATTCAGGAAGGAGATTTAGATCGAAGATGGACATTTGGAAGTCATATATATGTAAATGAATAAAAATAGGGCTATGAACAGTCCTTTCGTGGAATATCTTTCAGAATGAAGAATAGGATCCTGAAATAAAGACTGAGATTGGGAAAAGATGACCATAGATATATTTTTAAAAAACCAGGAGAGTAATTTAATGGAGCCAAGGAAGGAAGAAATGCTTAAAAGGGTACAACAGGGATATTAAGAGATATACGACCAAATCACATGTATGGGATCTGGCATAACATTTGAAAGATAGTAGTAGTTAGATCAACTTAAGAGCGGTTCTATGATTGACCATGTAAGCAAGTAGGGTCAGCTACTATAGGCTACTCTAAATATTTTCAATTAATATTTTTTTCCTCTGCAGATTCTTTAAACAAAATTGGATCAACATCATCTTCAAAAACCAATGCTGTATCTTCTACAAAAGATATTCCATATGGTGAGTTGATGACCATGTGATTCTTATCTGTTTAATTTCCTTTCTTCTTTAACTAGATGTCTCTTTACAGAAGCCTCATCTTGCATTGATATAGCTTCACAGTGAGCAAGAATGAGTTTTATATTTAAGCCCGTGAAATTTCCAGAACCCTGTTTGGGTTTGAGTATAGACTTATAGATAGAGGGAAGAAGAAATAAGCTTTATGACAGGAAAAAAGAGGTACAGAGAGCATTCCTTGTCCTCATTTATTCCTATGCAAACTTAAAATATCTTCCTAAATTCTGTGTTTAATATGATTTTGCATTTGGGGGCAAAGGGTGAAAACAAAACTTTTTTGTTTGTATTTTTTTAACACACTTGCAACTCTTAACTTCATTATAATCTTAAGTGTCTGGTTAAATATTATGAACTTTCATTGCTCTGTATGCATGTATTTCATATGTTCTAGTTGATGGGTTTTAATATCAATAGAAAGTTGCACAGGGAGCTATAAAGAGGGGAAATTGTCTGCCTCTTATGGGGGAGTCAGAGAAGACTTCATGGAGAAGATAGTACTTGATCTGAGTCACAGCAGTATTCCAGACAAGAGAACAGCATTTGGATGTCTGAGCCAATTTGGTATGTTTGGGGATTGGTAAATGGTTTTATACAATGAGAAAGAGAGATTAAACAAGGATGTATAATAAAGAACCTTGTATCCTTTGCTAATAAACAGAATTTTCCTACTAGAATGTAAGTTCCATGAGGGCCAGGATTTTTGTCTACAGTATGCTGTTCATTGATATGTCACCAATGTCTAGAACAGTGCCTGGCAACACCAAACACTAAATAAATATTTGTTAAATTAATGAATAAATATAAATTTTTAGGCCAGTACCTAAAAACCTGATTGCTTAGCAGAGTCACCTAGGCAAGCTTTTAAAGTCAGATTCTACAGAGATGGGTCTTAGGAATCTATATCTTCATGAAACTCATCTGGTATTTGGGAATTACTACTGTTGGCTATGGCAAGCCATTGGGGGAGGAGTGTGTTCTTAATTATTTCAGTTGGATGGGTCATTAGTTTGATCTCCTTTGCTGTAGGTGTCTGTGGCATCCCTCCATTTAGTCCCCAGTGGCTTTCCAGGAGAATTGCAGGAGGGGAAGAAGCCTGCCCCCACTGCTGGCCATGGCAGGTGGGTTTGAGGTTTCTAGGCAATCACCAGTGTGGAGGTACCATCATCAGCTCTATTTGGATTCTGACTGCAGCCCATTGTGTGCAATCGTGAGTGAGACTGATGATATTTTACTAATGTATTTATGTACCATACCTAGGACATAAGTAAAATTGTCTAACTTCTAAAATCATCCAGGTTAATTCTGAAGCATGAATCTTCCTTTCAGTGTTTCTGCCCCAGGTCCACCTAGCCTCTATTTAAACAATGTCAGTGAGGAAAAAGCAAATCAAATCTTGAAATTGTTCATCCCATTTATAGGGATCTCTGATTATGTTAAGTCCAAGTCTGCTTCTCTGTAGCAGAAACTTATTGATCTAAATTTACTGCAGTTCCAGAAAACAAGAACTCAATCTCTTTCTTCTATCACATAACAGCCCTTCCTATACTTCAAGAGCCCTCTCACATTGCCCTTAACTTAATCCTTAAGCTAAATGCTCATTGTTCTATTGTTTGTAATTCCAGAGGCCTCACCATGCAATGTACCTTACCCTGGATTGGTTTAGCCTTGTTCCTTTTAAAGTATGGTTCACGACAGTGGAGAGCACAGTAGGATAATCCACACCTTGATCACTGAACTTTCCATGTTTTTAAATTGTAAACTATGCCATGATATGAAAAACTGTACATAATATACATATGTAATCTAAAGAATAGTTAGTAAATGTATATTTGTGTCCCTACTACCTAGCGTAAAAAGGATCTTTACACTTTCCTTTCAAAACCCCTTAGTGCCCCTCCCAAAGAGGTAAACACTATGCTAAATTTTGTGTTCATAATTCCTTTGCTTTTTTTTTTTTCGTTTTAACATCTATGAATCCCTAAAACCAGTATATCACCTTGTTTTTCCTGGTTTTGATATTAATGTAAAAGAACTATAGTTTATATTCTTCTGTGATTTGCTTTTATCTTTATAACATATATAGATTAAATCATGTGAATGTGTGTAACTGTAATTAATTCATTTTCAGTCCAGACTAGTTAAGGCAATCACTTGTGGGTTGGTTCTGGACACTGTATATTTAAATACTCCCGAGGATAAACAACAAGGTCCTACTGTACAGCAGAGAGAACTATATTCAATATCCTATGATAAACCATAATGGAAAAGAATATTTTTTTAAAATGTACATATATATATATAAAAAACTGAATCACTTTGCTGTACAGCAGAAATTTACACAACATTGTAAGTCAACTATACTTCAAAATAAATAAATACTCTCCAGATGATTCCAATGTACAGCCAAGGTCCAGAACACTTCCCTGTCCCTGACTCCATCTTGACCCCTCCCCTGCTTGTCCCCGGTGGACCCACACCCTTCCTCAAACATGCTGTGCTTGTTCCTTTCTCAAGGTCTGTGTAGTTGCTGTTCCCTCTGCCATTCAGGACACCAAGGTCCATTTAGTTGTCCTGTCTCCTTCGCCTCCTCTTGGCTCTGAGTCTCACTGACTTTCCTTGTTTTTGATGACCTGGACAGTATTTAGGAGTACTCATCTGGTATTTTGTAGAATGTACCTCAGTTTGAGTTCGTCTGATGTTTTTCTCATGGTTTTACTGGGATTATGGATTTGGGGGAGGAGGAACACAGAGGCAACATGCTCTTCTTATCACATCATATCAAGGGTACAAGCTGTCAACATGACTTCTCAATGATGACGTTAACCTCCATCACTGGCCCAGGCAGTGTTTACCAGGTGTCTCTACTGTAAAGGTGCATCTTCCCCCCATCCTTACCTACTCTTTGGAAACAAGTGGCTAAGGGTAGCCCACACTCAAACAGTTGGGCATTAAGCTCCACCTTCTTGAGTGCATAGCTTCCTACAAAAATTATTTGAAATTCTTCTGTATGGGAGATTTACCTCTTCTCTTCCTTTTATTTATTAAATCATGTATTTATAACGGTGCGGACTTGAAAATATTTACTTTTATAAATACTGTATATTTATTTTGTTGCTCAAATTGTTCCAGCTTTGACTACTGTGAGTTCTTTCAGAGTGGCTTCTTGTCTTTTTGATATTCCCCCATCCTTTGTGACACTACAGGATGCTCCAGGTTCATCTTATGTATTCCCCTCTCAGTCCTAGAAACAGCCATTTCTCCCGTGAGCCCTGGTTCATTTTATTGGAGAATGGCATGAGAAGTCAAGATCTGGGTGCTGAGCACCCTGCTTGCTACTAGGGGGCTATTGTTTCTAGGCCCTCTTAGCTGAAAGAGCTAGAAAATGTAAGTATGCATACTAACTCACTTATATAAACCTATTTATCTATCTGTACCTATATTAAAGTAAACATGAGTTCATGCGAATATTGCCAACTCAATCCAGTAACCACATGGTTCATTCTAACACCTTCTGCCCTTGGAGAAGCCATTTTATAAGAATTCTATCAAAGTGCATTTTTATGTACCATGGAAAAACCTCAGTTATAGCTGACTAATTAGTGAAAATTAATGCATTGGAGAAAACAGCTATTAGTATTGATACCAGAGGCACAGCAGAAGCTTTGGCAGACTCCCTTGTCAAATAGTTTAGTCTGTTCCTGAATTAATGTCATGGACCATGACTCCTTGCAGCAAGATACCAACCACAGCAAACCATTCTTCACAAGGTAGAATATTCAACTTGATGAGTCAATTGAGATTAATAAACAGGGTCAGCTAAAAATGTTTGTGAACCATTTAAGTTAACCACAAAAAGAACTTGTGTCCAATATCATTAGTGAACCTTCTTGGTTTCTTTGTAAAATTTCATTAAAATAGTAATAATGTTTGTTTTAAAAGGCAGTTAAATAAAGTTATCAGGTAAAATCTAAACTACCTTCTCCATTTCACTAATCCATTCCGCCTCTCTGGAAGTAATCAATATTAAAATGTTTTAATTATCTGATTTTCCATTAATGTTTATGCACATTAAATGTACTTTGTAGTATTTTATAATTTTTTGCACAAAACATTGTGCCTTGTATTTATACTGATATGAAAAATGTCTGTGCACCTCATTTTTTCTTTAACTTTTCATAGTTGCCTAACTTACTTGACCAGAAAAATATCTTTTTGAAGCTTGAACTATATAGATCTTTACCCCAGAAGCGTTTGATATGCTGGTATAACCGAGGTAGTATGTTCCCTTCATGCCTTGCCTTTAGGGAACTCTTCAGCTGATTCCTTCAAGGACTTGCTTCTACCTGCCTCAGCTTCATCAATCTTATACACATCCAGGGCTCCATCCTCCATAGAAGGGGGCTTCTGAGTATCCAAATCCACTGAGAAGGCAGGTTTGCCATGTGGGATGAGCCAGTTGAGGAAGTGTGCAAAATCTGGGAGCCGAGATAGACATCATTTTTGCTGAAGGTCACCAGGTGCCAGGCTGGCTGGCATTGCTGGGTAGTGTTCCAAAGGCAATAAGGACAACTGACAGCAACACTGTATCACCTCCCATATACTACTGTCCCTGGCACTGGTTACCCTTAGTATTAGTTCTCAAACTTTAGCAAACATCAGAATTGCCTGGAGGGTTTCTGACTTAAAGTCTGGTGTGGGGCTGGAGAGTCTGTATTTCTAACAAGTTCCTGGGTAATGTTGTTCTATCCTTAGGAAAAACCTGGTGTGTTCTTATTTTGCTGACTCCACTCTGGTCTTCGTGATCATGTGGGATTTTTAACTTACTTTAGGGCACTAAACTCACTTTGCAATTGTGCGTTGGAATTTTTCTGTCTCAAACCTAAATCAGTGTTTTTTTCAATTTCAGCCCCTTTCTGTAACTTAGCAGTTACTCTTTCTTCTCCTGTTGCAGTAAGTGATACATGTCCCGTTGTTGCGTTGGGGATGGGGCCATAAGGATACAAGAAATGAAGCTTGATCATGGGCAAGTGGGAAGAAAGGCTAGAGAAATTCATAAATTGATACCTTCAGCTATTGTCCCATATTGGAGAAATCTCAAGCTTTGTTGCTTTATAAAGCGTACGTTGTGTTGTCATATACTTTTTACAGTGTTCTCTACCAAATAAAAGGATATTTGTTGACTGTGCACAATTTCTTCACTAGAGATTGTGAGCTACATTATCAGCTCTACCATGATGTTTATTATTTCTTTGTATTGTGGACACTATTCTCTGTATAAAAAGGTAGAATGAATTTGTCATCAAATTGGTCGCCTGGACACATGCCGGGACACCCCTCGTCTCAGCCAGGGAGGTTCTTTTTCCACTCGGATTCACACAGCCAATCATGAAACCAATGCTGAGACTGGGACAGCAGAAGCTTTGTTCAATGGCAGAAGAATGGAGAAGTGGGAATTTAGTTCGAAATTCAACTTCTTAACCCAATTCTGGTGGAGACACCATATATATAGGAGGGTCGAAGTAAAATGGAGGGAATTGGAAAGAGTGGAAGGAATATTCATGACTTATCAGAGAACAAGGGTGTGGTTTGGACCTGGAACTGATGCAGCACTCCTTTTCAGTTCTTGTATGGGCTTTTCCAGTGTTGTCATGGCAACCATTAACTGTCATGGTGCTGGTGGGTACGTCATTTAGCTATTGTATTACAATGAGCATATAATGAGGTCCAAGGTCTAGTGGAAGTCAAATTTCCGCCATCTTGAGCCTAGTTGGGTCTAACCAGTTCTTGTTTTTCTCTTTGCAGCTTCCTCCCGAGACTTAGATACGAGCAATTGGTTTCCTTTCAAGGCAAGGGCAGGGGTATGATTCTAGGACAACAGCTTGGTAACAGCTGTAAGAAATAAGTTAGTAATGATTTAGAGGGTGACTTTGAGAATAAAGTTGATCCTTCCATTAGAGTGCATGACAGATAAGAACAATGATAATAATAAATGGCTACCATTATGGAGTCTCTACCATCTGTAGAGTACTTGCCAGGCACTTTACCTAAGTTAGTTCCCTTAATAGAGGCACATTGAAACACATGAGTGAGTCAGACTCATCATGCAAGAAATTGAAATGAGCATGGTTATGACTAGAGAGAAGATGCCTATGTGTATTAAGAAACATCTCCTTTGAATAAAGTGTATTGAAAAATAATTTCAATAAATTTTACTGAAGAAACAGTTTTGAAAAATGAAAACTTAATCTCCGAGCTGAAGTGACAGTGTACTTCTGGCAATTGAGAGACTCTTTACCTGGATATTTTTTCAACTGAAGATCTTTTTTTAAATTTTATTTATTTATTTTTGGCTGCATTGGGTCTTCATTGCTGCACGCAGGCTTTCTCTAGTTGCGGTGAGCAGGGGCTACTTTTCGTTGCAGCACGCGGGCTTCTCATTGTGGTGGCTTCTCTTGTTGTGGAGCACAGGCTCTAGGTACGTGGGCTTCAGCAGTTGTGGCTCGCGGGCTCTAGAGCGCAGGCTCAGTAGTTGTGGAGCACAGGCTTAGTTGCTCCGCGGCATGTGGGATCTTCCTGGACCAGGGCTCAAACCCATGTCCCCTGCATTGGCAGGTGGATTCTTAACCACTGTGCCACCAGGGGAGCCCTGGAGATCTTGATGTGGCAAATTAATGGATGTACATTTAAATTTTTAAACATCTTTTTGAAGTATGTCAAATGTGTGCAAATCTTTAGTACAGTTAGAGGAATTTACACAAAGCAAACACCCATGTAACCAGCACCCAGATCAAGAAACAAATAGGGGCCCCCCTCGAGGCTCTCCCAATAATCACCCCTCTAAAAGGAATCAGTGCCCTGACCTCTAACACTATACGTGAATTTTACCTATTTTTGAATTGACAAATCTTTTTTAACCTGAGTTTCATCAATTCTGGTTCCTGTAATATAATGTTTGGATACTTTTAACAGTAAAACATGGACCAGAATCTACCTCATTATGAAGGTAATTTTTTTCATGCATTCCTAATATCACTATGAAATTAAAATAAGCTCTAACTTTTCTTTTTTCCTTCTTAACTTAAAAATAGTCTTTGGTGATATTTGATAAGGGCTCCAAAGACATTTTATGGCCAAAAGAAGGGGGCAAGATACACAATTAGGAACTTGTCCTCAGGTAGGTCAGGAGGCAGAGTGTAGCATTGCTGGTTACACAAAGGTGCCAGACAGGGTAGTGGGTGGTCCCTGACTGAACTGAACAGTGCATGTTGGTAGGGCCAGAAGGGGTTAGACCAAATGGTGAAAAATGTGTTTTCATGACAAACTTTTGTTGTTCTTCTCTCTCCAGGAAAAATAATCCACTCTTGTGGACCATTGTTGCTGGAGACCATGACAGAACCTTGAAGGAACCAACTGAGCAGGTGAGAAATTGTTTTAATGGTTATTCCGCCTAAATTTTCACATGCCAGGGAATACATTTAGCTAAAACATGTAGTTATTAATCCCCTAATGCCCTCGTATACTTATCATTTATACTAACATTTAAAGATACCATTTAAGATCACATTTAATCTGAAAATTAGGTGAGGTGAGTCAAGAAGTGCAAATTCAGGTCTATGTACACAGGTCCACCATAGTCTGGTTTTTCCAGGACCACCAGTCCTCAGAAAGCGGTGCATGGACTCCTGTAAATTATTAACGGAGATTGCCCTTTTTAATTTAGTACAAAGTCATCTTCATTACTGATGTGTGGAAATGCAGAGATTTAAGATTATTTTGGACCAGTATACAAGGAAGTTGTTCAACTCATTGACTTTGCCTTGTAATCTCTTGCTTGCTAACAATACAGGTGAGAAGGGCAAAACACATTGTGGTGCACGAAGACTTTGACAGACTGACCTTTGATTCTGACATCGCCCTAATACAGCTGAGCTCTGCTCTGGAGTTCAACTCAGTGGTGAGGCCAGTGTGTCTCCCACACAGCACGGAGCCTCTGTTTTCCTCTGAGATCTGTGTTGTGACTGGATGGGGAAGTGTTAGTGAAGGTAAACATTTTACTTTTGCGTAAACATCACTGCTGGTTGAGAGTTTTGAGAATGTGTCATGGAAATGATATCAAGTAGTATCTGCTTTAGCCCTTCTTCCTTCTGAAACATTGAAACCATGTTTTATGTAGCTGTAAAGCTCATCAAATTAGAGAATGAGCTGTTTTATATTTTTCCATCAGGGTGACTTAATCATAGGTAGGCTAGATCTGTGAAAGGCCAGATACAAGTATTTTATGCCTTGTAAGCCATGTGGTCTCTGTCACAGCTATTCAAATCTGCCATTGTAGCACCAAGCAGCCATGGACCATATGTTATAGAATGGATGTGGCTGTATTCCAACATAACTTGTCCATGAGTCTTAAATTTTATACAATAATCTTGTCACAAAATATTATTCTTTTTTGGATTTTCCTTTCAACCATTTAAAAATGTACAAATCATAATTAGTTCATGGATTGTAATAAATAGGCTTGGGGGTGTAATAAATAGGCTTGTAATAAATAGGCTTCGGTTAGGGCCTGGCATGAAATTGGCCTGTTGGCTGGAGTTTGATGACCTCTGGGCTAGATTCTAGAGTTCTTAAAGCCACAGTGAAATACTGAAAGATCTGAATGGGTTGATGTTTGTGTCCTGCTTCTTTTCACTGTATAAAGTTATTTTCTTTTATATTTTCCTTCTGTTTATATGTCATTTAAAGTCTGTGAGCTTGCAGATGTAGAAGACAAACTTATGGTTACCAAAGGGGAAAGGGGGTAGGGAGGGATAAATTAAGAGTTTGGGATTAACATATATACATTACTATATATAAAATAGATAAACAGCAAGGTCCTACTGTATAGCACAGGGAACTAAATTCAATATGTTGTAATAAACTATAATGGAAAAATTTATATATAAACTATATATAGTTTATATATAAACTATAATGAAAAAGAATATATATATATATAACTGAATCACTTTGCTATACACCAGGAACTAACACAACATTGTAAATTAAATATACTTCAATTAAAAAAAAAATAATGATAAAGTCTGTGAGCTTAAAGGAGGTGAGATATCTTTGACCTCATACAGTATTCATGTTCTCAGCTTACTGTGCTACCTGCAGCCAAATTGCATTTTCCTAAAATCTTCACAACCACCATATGAGGAGATTTTATCCTCCCATTCTGCAAATGAGGAGATTATGGCCCTGAAGTCTAAGTAATTTGCTAAAATTCCATGGCTAATAAATATCAAAAGTGGGATTTAAAATCAGTGTGGCTCAGCTGATAAACCTTGAATGGCTTATTTGTTACATTTGGAATACAATCTGAACTCCTAGCCCAGCATTGAAGGCTCTGCATTGGACCTCCCCATACTTCTCCAGCCTCAGCTCCTCCTTTGTCCCCTTGTTGGCTGACCTGTGTCTTCTTTCTTTCTCAAGCTCTGTGCTTTGTTTCCTTGGCCCCAGAGTACTCCTATTCCAGTCTTCTCACAGCCCCTCCTCATTACTCCATCCTCAACTCAAATCTTCTCAGACCCCTTTCTTGCAGCAGGACTGTCCTTCCTTCACTCTCTGCACAACCTGGTTTTATCATTTCCTTGCACATAAATGGACTTGACATATTTTACGGAATCATTTTCTACATCCCACCCCTTAGAGCGGGAGCCTCTTGCAGGCAGATCTCTGCCTAATTTACTGCTCTCTCCCCAGGACTCAGCATCTACCTAGCATAGAGGAAACAGTAAATTTTTATTGACTCACTGGCCTCAAAGCCCTTGAATAAATGTACCTGTTCTTTAACATCTTCAACCTTCACCAACTCCATGACCACCAGATGATGGAGGCGGTTACAGTTTTATAAAAGGTGAATTCAGTCTTTTAGTCTCAGAGAGAAAACAAGTTCTCAATTTTGAGACATGATAATAAGCAACATTGTTAGGTATGGTCCCTGAAAAGAGGATTTTAAATACATTAAATTATCTATGTATTAGATTACTACATTAAAAAAAATAAGATTTAGAGTCGGACCTAGGCTAGGTCCTAGTTCTGCCCCATAGGTGCTGTGTGATTAAATCTTCAGAGCTCTGGCTTTTTCATGTGTGAGATTAGTGTGACAGCCCACCTCACAATGTTGTTGTGAGTATTAATAGCTTAGAGTAAAAAGCTTTATAAATATATTAAGGAACGATTTACATAAATGTAAAGTAATTTTTATTAATTTTTTTCAAAAAGCTATAGGGCTATCAAATACTGAACTTACCTTTTTTTAATTAGTCATAAATCTAAAGTGATAGAATAAGTCACACAGAACACGTGTTAACATAGACCTGCCTGAGGGCCAGGCGGGAGAAGAAATTCTTTAGTGTTCATCATCAGTGTCATCTTAAATTAGAGCTGAGATTAGGCCTCAGTGATAATAAAGGAACAAGAGAAATATGGTTTTGTTTTATATGAGTGCTACCAAGTCCAAGCTCACTCTGTTCGCCACACGACAGTCCAACAAATCAGAGATGAGGCATTGAGGCAAGGAATACTTTATTCAAAAAGCCCACAGACCAAGAAGACAGCAGACTAGTGTCTCTGAAAAGCCATTTTATGAGGTTTGGCCAGTTTCTTTTATAGCACAGAGAGGGGGAGGAGATGAGGAAGTAAAGTAAAATGGCCATAAGTTTTGCTAATATCACCTGGAATGGCCAGCCTCAGGGAGGGGATGTGTTAATTTCTTCTTTCTAGTAGCCATCCACAGGTGGGCAGAGTCCAGATGCTCCCCCAAACAAAGGCACTTTGTTTTAACATTCAGGCGGAGGGGCAGGGTTCCCCCGAGGCAGGCCATTATGTACAGACAGTATCCTTTCAGTGAACAAAAGCTGCAGAAAGCAAAGGTTAAAGTAAAAGAAACAGATCCAACATGTAGTCTGATTTGGCTCTTCCCTGTTACAATTGGAAATCATATAAATATATTATTGTTATGTAGTTATAATATGTTTATGTAAAATATTTACAGTTGACCTTTGAACAATGCGGGGGTTAATTCAAGTGTCATTTATAGTCAGCCCTACATACCACAAACTGTGTAGTACTGCAGTATTTACTATTGAAAAATATCTGAGTATAAGTGGACCCGTGCAGTTCAAACCTGTGTTGTTCAAGGGTCAACTGTACCTGTAAAAATATATAAACATATATATTTATAATATAAATTATCTGTGACACCAATTCATATCTTACTGAATTTCTCTTTCTGAATTCTTAATAGCAATATTTGAAACACTAAAAATTTTTTTAACATCTTTATTGGGGTATAATTGCTTTACAACGGTGTGTTAGTTTCTGCTTTATAACAAAGTGAATCAGTTATACATATACATATGTTCCCATATCTCTTCCCTCTTGCACCTCCCTCCCTCCCACCGTCCCTATCCCACCCCTCTAGGTGGTCACAAAGCACCAAGTTGATCTCCCTGTGCTATGCGGCTGCTTCCCACTAGCTATCTACCTTACGTTTGGTAGTGTATATATGTCCATGCCTCTCTCTCACTTTGTCACAGCTCACCATTCCCCCTCCCCATATCCTCAAATCCGTTCTCCAGTAGGTCTGTGTCTTTATTCCTGTCTTACCCCTAGGTTCTTCATGACATTTTTTTTTCTTAAATTCCATATATGTTAGCATACGGTATTTGTCTTTCTCTTTCTGACTTACTTCACTCTGCATGACAGACTCTAGGTCTATCCACCTCATTATGAAACACTAAAATTTAAATCAGAATTAAGCTAGAAAAAAAGTGTTTCTGATCTTGTTTCTCCTGCCAATGGATTTTCTTCACCAAGATGTCACATCTGGAAATAAAGATGTCCTGCACAAAACACTGTGTTTGGATTCAGAATTCTGCATCAGCTTAGGCAAAACCGAATGATGGCAGCTGTGTCGGTGTAGAGCAAGTCTGAACTTAAATATATTTCTTTAACACCACTTGTTGCTTACTTCATTATCAAGCTCTCTTTCTGAATCTATTTCTTAGATGGCGGCCTAGCGAGTCGCTTACAGCAGATTCAAGTGCTTGTGGTAGAAAGAGAGGTCTGCGAACGCACTTACTATTCTGCCCATCCAGGAGGGATTACAGAGAAGATGATCTGTGCTGGCTCTGCAGCGTCTGGAGGGAAAGATGTGGGTCAGGTGAGAGGATTCTAATTTTGCAGAGGGGAAGACAGGAAGTTGTCATCTGTTGGAGATTCTCCTTAGACAGGAAGAATCTACTCTCAAAGCCACAGACAAGCATCTTGGCCTGTGCCTGTAGCATCATGCCACACCCCTACTCGAAAGCCAGTAGGACAACAGGAAGAGTGAATTACTTAGTCCAAACTTGCTGAGATGGCAGAGAGACAGAAGCAGCCATCAATCAGAGGGGAAGTGGGTACACAGAGGAGCCCATGAGAAGGTAGGAGAGGGCAACACCAGGTGGGAAGGTGGGAAGATGTGTTCTGCAGGTGGGAAGATGTGTTCTGCAGGTGGGAAGATGTGTTCAGATATGCTTAAAGCTTTGGTTAAAGGGGAACGAGCAAATACGGATTATACATTAGTGTATCCTACTTATGCCTTAAGAGTTTTATTGTTTCAAATTATTACTAAACTCCTGGGTACCCACACTTAATTTTCAATCACAGAATAAAATAAAATAATCATGAAGAAAATGAGAACCTTTGAAAAAATGGTTTTCATATGCAGCGGAAGACAAATCACAAAGCAGTAGTTTCATTTTAGTGATATCCTAGAGGCACGAAGCTGTGCAGATGTATTCACACGTCAGTTGGACAAGCATGCTATTGGCAAGTTCAGAATCAACTAGGAAAAAGACAGGATACGGGCAAAAGGATTACAAAACACCAGCTTTAATATCCACAAAGCCGACTGAGGAATATGCCTTAGGTATGCAACCAAAAAGTGTTTCCAACACTAAGCAGCCCACCTTGAACACCTAGTCTGGACTTGAGGCAGCCTGCCTAAGGGAAAGTTGGGGTCTGTAGAGCAGACACACTTCTCCAGATTGTTGTGTCATTTCATATTGGTCTAGAGTAGAGAGGGAAGAAAGAATGAATCTTGAGTTGCAGCTTTTTGATAGTCCTCCCCTGCCTCCCCACAAACGCTCCCCCCACCCCCCTGGCCACGAAGAAACAGAAACCAATGGATACCACCTCTATGGGGAGAAAACTGGGCTTTAATCTGGATAGAAGTCTTTCCATTGGCAAAAATGAGGAGAGAAGGAAGGAGGTCCCCTCTTAACATTGAATATAAATTGAGTGTAGTTAAACCCTTTCCTTGTGTCAAGCACTACCCAAATTCTGTTTTATGTTGCATATTGTAATTTGCATTCTTCAGAAGCAGACTCTGAGAGGAGGATTCAAGGGCAACAGTCTGCTTAGAAAGTACAAATATCACTGGTAGAAATGTGAGGAGGTGGTACAGGGAAGGGAAGGCAGCCCATCTATTGATGTGCTATTAATGTGCTATGAAGCCAACTACCACAGGGAGGGACTGAGCTGAATCCTGCAGCGAAACTCTGGCAGTGATGCAAAACACACGCAGTATATTTATCCCCTCCCCTTGGAGGGGTGAGGGAGCTTCCCCAGAGTCACGGTTGGGAGGCTGCAGGGGAGCATCTCCCGCAGTCTGAGCGGCCTTATGGCTGTGGTGGACAGGGCAAGGGCCCTCAGGCACACAGCCAGCATGGACTGGAAGGTCCAAGGAATATGGGAAGGGCACTCATACCATCTGCTAGAGGACATTACTGTTATATTATAAAAATCCAATAGAAAAGTGTTCTGAATTAATGTGTTCATTCTCCCCCTTTTGAGGGATGGTTTTTCTTTCTTTTTCACATCAAGAAAATTACAAATGGCTCTGCTGTCTCTGTCATGTTTAACAGCATGTAACATTAAGGGAAGAGCTTAATCTATCAAGAGAGCAAATAGGTCCATGTCAGAGGTGACCCAAATACCATAATCTCGGTTGGTACCTATATTTATTTCAGCTACATCCAGCTGTCACTTTCGCTGCAGTGTGACCAAATTTACAGCCACTACAAAGAAAGGAAAATAGGAGAGATTCTGACTAGATGTGGGTAGCTTTCTTTTATAAAGAATACTGAATTACTAAAAGGGTGACTTCAGAAACTTGCTTTGATGAAACAGACTCTAATATTTCTATCAGGTAATTGGTTTTTACCCCTAAAAAGGGTTTTTACCCTCCTGTGCATACTCAGGGGTAATGGACCTGCTAATGTAATTTCTCATCCAGGAAGGTGAACATCAGAATGTTGGAATGCAGAGACATGGGAGTTTCAGATACACAGTGTAGAATCCTGTGGTTCTTTGCTCACAACAAATTTTAGATTTTTTTTTTAATCTCAAATTCTTTGACCTACCATTGATCTTTGTCTTCACAGAGTGATACATGTTCTGTTCTTGCTGACTTTTCCAGTCTAGTTCTTATTCCTCTCCTCTTGCTTACTATTTTTCAGCCACATCGATTGCCTTCTGACCTCAAACTTGCCACATCCTTGTCTAAGTTGGGGCCTTAGCCCAGATATCAATTCTGCATTAAAACGCTATTCCTCCAGGTTTTTGAAAATCCACCTCCTTATTTTTCATGTACGAGCTCAAATGTTATTGAAACTACAAATAATATACATGCACGTGTAAGCATACACACAGCTACCATTGTTCTCAACTTTTCACTCTGAGTATTTCCTTTATGGCTATTATCACCATCTAATTTGTTTATATTCTTTTCCAGAATGCCTGGCTCACAGTAGGCACCGAATAATTTTTAAAATAATCAGTAGGTACCATTTGTTTCTTGAAGATTTACCATGTGCGAGGCCCTGTAATAAGTGCTGACCATAAAAGATAAATTAGACAGGCTCCTTCTGTATCACAAAATGTTTGTAATTAACTGAAAAATTCTATATTGTGTATGTGTTCGTACTGAATGAATGAGTGAATAAAAAAACACCTGATTTGACAAATCAGACTATTTTCAAACTGGAAGGGCCTCCCAAGTATAATCTTAAATTATGTGGGAAAAAAATTAGGCCCAGAGAAAATGTTAATTGTTCTACATTACAGATTAAGGAATCGGTCTCCTATTTCCAGTTCAGGATTTCTCCTGTGAAATTCTCCATATAAAATAAACACTTATCTCAAATATGGTATCAGCTCAGTTTATTTTATAAGAAGACAATTAAATTAAACGTTTAGTTTGGTCCTAAGTACATTTGTGTCAAAAAAAAAAAAAAGCCCTGATAAAAAATCAGAAAGCCTATCTTAAAAAAATGCAAATCCTATGTTTTAAAGCTTGTTTTTTTTTTCAGTTTTATTGAGATATAATTGACATATAAAATTTTATAAATTTAAAATGTACAATGTGATGATTTTGATACACTTAGGTATTGTGAAATGCTTACCATAGTAGGGTTAGTTAACACCTTCATCACCTCACATAATTATCATTTCTTTCTTGTGCTGAGAACACTTATGATCTACTCTCTTAGCAGCTTTCAAGTAAGCAATACAGTATTGTTAACTACAGTCACCATGCTGTACATTAGATCCCTAGAACCTGTTAATCTTACAGCTGGAAGTTTACACCCTTTGACCAGCGTCTTCCCATTTTCCCCATTTTTTAGGTCTCAGGTATATGTGATATCATACAGTAATTGTCTTTCACTGTCTGACTTTTCACTTAACATATTGTTCTCAAGGATTATCCACGTTGTCGCAAATGACAGGATCTCCTCCTTTCTCATGGCTGAATAATATTCCATTTTAGTATTCAGTATTCTCATGGCTGAATAAATAAACAAATAAATAAACAAATATACATATAGACACACACACACACACATATAAAAAATACACACACACATATACTCCATACATCTTCTTTATCCATTCATCCTTTGACAGAAAAATAGGTTGTTTCCATATCTTGGCTAATGTGAATAAAGCTGCAGTAAACATGGGGGTGCAGATACCTCTTCAGTAGCCTATTTTTATTTCCTTTGGCTATATACCCAGAACAGGGATTGCCATATCATATGGTAGTTCTATTTTTAATTCTATTTTCCACAGTGATATACCAATTTATATTCCCACCAATGGTGCAAAAGGATTCTCATTTTTTCCACATCTTTGTAAACACTGTTTATTTCTTGTCTTTTTGATGATAGCTGATCAAACAGGTATGAGGTGATATCTCATTGTGATTTTGATTTGCATTCTCGTGATGTTGAGCACATTTTCATGTACCTGTTGGCCATCTGTATATCTTCTTTGGTAAAATGTCTATTCAGATCCTCTGCCTATTTATAAATTGCATTTTTTTTGTTATTGATTTGTATGAGTTCTATAATTTTGGATACTAACCGCCTATCAGATATATGGTTTGAAAATATTTTCTCCCGTTCCATGGGTTGCGTTTTCATTTTGTTGATTGTTTCTTCTGATGTGCAGAAGCCTTTTAGCTTGATGTAGTCCCACTTACTGATTTTTGGCCCTGTTGCTTGTGCTTTTGGTTTCATATCCAAAAAAACTGTTGCCAAAAACAAAGTCAAAGGAGCTTTTCGGGCTTCCCTGGTGGCGCAGTGATTGAGAGTCCGCCTGCCGATGCAGGGGACGCGGGTTCGTGCCCCAGTCTGGGAGGATCCCACATGCCGCGGAGCGGCTGGGCCCGTGAGCCATGGCCGCTGAGCCTGTGCGTCCGGAGTCTGTGCACCGCAGTGGGAGAGGCCACAACAGTGAGAGGCCCGCGTACAGCTAAAAAAAAAAAAAAAGGAGCTTTTCCCTATGTTTTCTTCTAGAAGTCCTGCCATTTGGGGTCTTATGTTTAAGTCTTTAATCTATTTCAAGTTAATTTTTGTGGTGTAAAATAGGGGTTCAATTTTATTCCTCTGCATGTGGTTATTCAGTTTTCCCAACACCATTATTGAAGAAACTAGTTTTTCCCCATTGAGTATCCTTTGCTCCTTTTTCAAATATTAGTTAACTATATAAATGAGGGTTTTTCTGGGCTCACAATTCTGTCTCATTGGTCTGTGTGTCTGTTTTTATGCCAGTACCATACTGTGTTGATTACTATAAATTTGTAATACATTTTGAAATCAGGAATGTGATGCCTCCAGCTTTGTTCTTTCTCAGGATTGTTTTGACTATGCGAGGGTCTTTGTGGTTCCATGTGAATTTTAGGATTGTTTTTCTCTATTTCTGTGAAAAATGCCATTGAAATTTTGATATGGACTGCATTGAATCTATAGCTGTTTTGAGTAGTGTGGACATTTTAACAATATTAATTCTTCAAATTCATGAATATGGGATATCTTTCCATTTCTTTGTGTCTTTAATTTTTTCATCAAAGCCATAGTTTTCAGTATAGAGACCTTTTACCTCCTTGGTTAAATTTATTCCAAAGTATTTTATTCTTTTGATGCTATTGTATGTGGGATTTTTATATATGTGTGTGTGTGTGTGTGTGTGTGTGTGTGTGTTTTGTTGGTGTATAGAGACACAGCTGACTTCTATATTTTGTATCCTGAAACTTTACTGTATTCATTGATAAGTTCTAACAGTTTTTTGGTGGAGCCTTTAAGACTTTCTGTATAAAAAGACTTTCTTGCCTGATTGCTCTGGCTAGGACTTTCAGACTATATTGAATAGACCTGGTAAGGGTGAGCACCTTTGTGTTATTCCTACTCTTAGAGGAACAGCTTTCAACCTTTCACTGTTGAGTAGAGTGTCAGCTGCGGGTTTGTTATATATGGCCTTTTTTATGTTGAGGTATGTTTTATTTACACCCAAGCTGTTGAGAGTTCTTAATCATGCAAGAATGTTGCATTTTATCAAATGCTTTTTTGTACTATTGAGATGATGATACGATTTTAACTTTCACATTTATTGACTTGCATATGTTGAACCACCCTTGCATCACTGGAATAAATCCCACTTGATTATGGTGATTGATCCATTTAATATACTGTTGAATTCAGTATGCTAGTATTTTGGGGGTGTTTTTACATCTATGTTCATTAGGGATATGGGCCTAATTTATCTTTTTTTGTAGTGTTCTTTTCTGGCTTTAGTATGAGGGTAATGCTGACCTCATAAAATGAGTTTTGGAGTATTCCCTCCTCCAGTTTTTGGGTAGACTTTGAGAAGAATTCTTGTTTAAATGTTTAGTAAAATTCACTAGTGAAGCCATCTGGTCCTAGGCTTTTCTTTGTTAGGATGTTCTTGATTATTGATTCAATCTCCTTTCTTGTATTGGTCTGTTATGATTTTCTTTTTCCTCTTGATTTGGTATTAGTAGGTGGTATGTTTCTAGGAGTTTATTTCTTCTAAGTTTATCCAATTTTTTGGTTTATAGTTGTTCATAGTGGTCTCTTATGATCCCTTGTATTTCTGTGGTACCAGTTGTAATGTCTCCTCTTTCATTTCTTTTATTTGTGATTTCATTTATTTAAGTCTAAGTATTCTAAGGTATACAAATTCATAAAAATAAATCTTTAAGAAATTAAAGAAATATATTATGAATAAATTATTGATTATTCCTGTTCCAAAACTGAAAGCAGGAGTTCTGATTAAAGCAATTTTAGAACATGTTTTCTTGGTGTTCCAGGGAGATTCTGGTGGGCCATTAGTATGTAAACATGAAAAAGCTCCCTTTGTCCTCTATGGCATTGTCAGCTGGGGAGCCAGCTGTCCCCAGCCAAGGAAGCCAGGCGTATTTGCCAGGGTGAGTGTCTTCTTGGACTGGATTCAATCCAGAATCAAAGGTAAATATTTTTCAGATATTATAAAAAGGTGCCTCTTTTTTTTCGAGTGGGTTTGGGAGAGGTGAGAGTGGTGGAAATCAGCATTATGAAAGAGAAGACCATAATATAGTATTTTATTTATTTTAGTTTCTAAACACATTAAAATTCTGTAAGAATAAATTCTTCCTTAGGCAGAGTTATGGTAAAACTGACATTTCCTGAGGCTGCTTTAATCCTAGATTTGCATTCTCTTTGAAAAAAATCTGCTCTGGAACAAACTACATTTTGTCCTTAGGCTTTCATCTTTATTTACTTTTAACATGTTCTCCCCAGATGCAGGTCCTGTTTTACTTCAGATAAATAAAGAAAGCAAAATCTTAACAAGACAACAATTGCCACCACCCACACCTTCAAGAGACAGTGCATCTGGGCCAGGTAGTAGATGTTCATGTTATGCCATTAATATAGCTAGTAAGAATTTAGCAAAAAGCATTGCTCATCTGGGTTCATTAATTTTCTTTGGAATACCGTAAACTGTGTCTTCATTCTGGTTGGTAGTTTAAGCTGAAAGACAGGAGAGTTGTTATTGTTACTGTCTAGGGATCTTTTCTACCCCATAGATACAGCTGTTACAGGTTAAAAAAAAAAAAAAAGTCTTGTGGTTGTGAACAGTGCTTGAATTTTGGAGAAGTTCATAGAATTATTCTGACCTCTGAGCTATTTATTGCTACATGAACAAAGGCCCTTAGGCTTTCAGGTATCTTGCTAGATAAAGACTCTGGATATTAGATGACCAAGACGAATATCAGTGTTAGTGTCTCTCTTAACTCTCCCCCAATTGTCAGTGTCTGTTTGCTAATAATATTTTTAGTTAAAAACAAAAAGGAACTGGAGATTTAGATGTCTGTGATAGATTTATAAGAAGATAAAAGTTCCATGATACCATCATTCTTGGTTTCCAAATGGTCAGGATCTTTCCCTTTTCATCCATCTCTGCCCCATCCACTCCCATATACACTCAAGCCCAATAGACAACTAGAAAGAGTTGGAGGAAAATTGAGAAGGATGCAAGAGAGAAGGGGGAGACTTGCTAGAGTGATGACCTTCAGTAGAAGAAAGTGGATGAGATCTAGTGTCCAGGTGGAAGGGCTGGTCTTGGATAGGAGCAAAGTGCAGTTTATCCATAGTTGCCAGATGGAAAGAACAATATTTAGGCACTGCTGCTGTTGTATGGGTACATGTGGGAATGGGAACAGCAGTTCTCCTCTAACTGCTTATATTTTCTTAGCACATGAAACAGAGGATTGTGGGAGAAGCTCTGAGGGTTTTGAGAGAAAAAGGAGAAAGTAGTAAACAGTTCTCGAAAAAAGTGACCAAGTGCATGGAATACGAAAATGTTGTAGAATTGTTTGGCAGCATAAAAGCCTCTGAGATGAATGATCATAAATTTAGAGGGAGACTAATCAGTTAGTTTGGTTGTATGTTTTCCTCTGGAGACACTGAGGCATACCACATAGATGCAGCCCAGGTGGAGAGCAAATTCAATCACAGTGGGTTTTTCCAAGTATACAAGAGTATAAGGGAATTGTGAGTGTGTATGAGGAAGAGATTAAAATGATGGATGGTTGGAATTCAAGCTGGGAAACTAGTGAAGCAAGGAGGAAAAGTTAAGGAACAAGAAAAGGTGGTGGAATAGATGAATTACAAGTCTCAAAAGGTGAAGGAGTGTTGGTGTAAGCTGAAAAATAGAAGGTTGTGGTTGGAGACGGTGGTTCTTGAAATTGAGTTTATGCAAGGCTTACAGTTATTGCTAATGACCAGATCTCTAGGGGCTGACCCTTTGGAGAAGTGAATGAGGTCAGGTGAAGGAGAAGATCATTGGAGGAAAGTTGAGAAACTGAAAAGATTCAGTGCTGGAAACATCATCTGTATGGCTACTGAAATCAGCAAGATATATGGTAGGATTGGTGTTGGAGAAAATGACTGCTAAAATCTTCTAGGAATGAAGTGGAGTAACTCAGGGACCAGTTATGGGTGGTACGTTCTGACAACACAAGAGTCAGGAGTCAAAACAAGAGTCAAAGAGTCATATTAAGATTAAATTAAGTATGGAATTGGGGTTGAGATGGAAAGCAGACTTAGGTTTAAGATCATAAAACCTAATGATTTTGATGGTTTAACTGAATAATTTCAATGAGTGCCAAAGTAAGTTAATGCATGTTAAGCACTTAGAATAGGGATGGTATGACCCATGATGAAGGTCAGTAAGTGTTGTGGTGTAGTGACCATCAAGTGTGTTCTTTGAACTGTCCCATTCAGACTATTAGAAAATGAACATTGTTAAAATGCAGAGAAGATATTTCTCATTTGTATGTGTTCAGAAATACTTATGCATACCAAAGAACTTCCAAAGTTTTACATATAAAAGGGTATTGTTTTGTTTTACTTCTATGAATATTCTATGAGAAAAAGTGTTAGGATTCTGCCATATTTAACACCTACCCACTCCCATCACTTGCTTTTTACACAAGGGAATGAATGAATCTTAGCAATGGTTTTTTGAAATTGTTACCCCATTTACCAAAAATAGTGAGTGGTTGGGAATTCATGACTTTATATGATTCACTTCCTTTTCTTGATCTCAGTCACAAGCTCCATGAATGTAATCATTTGTCCCAGCAAGATAAGTGCTCAGTGAAGTCAATGAAGCTTTTAGGAACAGATCTTCAGTTGCATCTCAAAGAAGGAAAAAAATGAAAACAGGCTGGGATTAGAGGATGCAATGCAGTCCACTGTGCATTTTCTAAGAAATTTTAAAAATTCAGTTAAAAGTCATTTTAAATAATTATTGTTTAAATTATACTTCTACGACCTCATTTCACAAAAGTAGGACACATTAAATGGGATGATCATTTTACCCAAGAACTTGTAACTGATGGTAATTGTTTTAATTTTCTTCTTGCGAGCCAAAATTATTCAAGTTTATGATAAAATCTCATTTTTCTTTGTCTTATTTATGTGGTCCCTGGTGTCCCTATGTTCTGAATCATAGGCTGTTACTCTGAAGTGGAGCTGGAAGAGCCCAGAGGCTTTTTTTCCTCTCCAAGATATCCACTGGATTATAGAGGAAAACTGGAATGTTCTTGGGTGCTCAGAGTTTCACCAAGCAGTATGGCAAAATTTACGGTTGAGTATCTGTCACTCCCTGGGTCTCACGTGTGTGGCGATTCAGTTCTGACTATTTATGAAGAAAACCACAATGAGAGAAGGATGTCAGGTAAACCTTAGGGGCATTTATACGTTGTGCTGGGAGCCTTTTCTGTGTAGGCGGCTTATGTTCAAAGGGAGAGTTTGACTTGGTAATAATACTGAAATGTTGATTCATGTAGTAGGCATGACTTTTTTTCTAGGCACATTTAATATTTTCAAAATTTGAATTTACAAAACAGGTATACTAAAGGTTGAGTGGAAGTGTTTGTATGTATGTGTATTCGGAAAAAAAAAAAAAAAGACGGGAGAACCCAACTTCTTCAAACATAGCAGAACCATGCCAGAATGCCAGAAATGTGTGTAAGACAGAGGAGGGGTTAAGATAATTAAAAATCATGCAGGGGGTAAGGTGCTGAATTTTCAAATAAAGCAAAATACATTAAAGGCTTTTAAAATGGTAGAATTAAAAAGATTTGCTAATAACATGCCAACTGTCATTTCATTTCCTGTACAGGCAAAACTGGTTTCATTCAGCAAACTTGCCACCTGTTCTTTTTTTTTTTTGCGGTACACGGGCCTCTCACTGTTATGGCCTCTCCCGTTGCGGAACACAGGCTTCAGACGTGCAGGCTCAGTGGCCATGGCTCATGGGCCCAGTCGCTCCACGGCATGTGGGATCTTCCTGGACCGGGGCACGAACCCGTGTCCCCTGCATCGGCAGGCGGACTCTCAACCACTGCGCCACCAGGGAAGCCTGCCACCTGTTCTTTGTATAGGTGTAACACAGGCTTTTTGGCTGTCAGTAAAGGTGGAGGTGGGAAGGTGTTGGAAATAATTTGGTTGATGGGGATACCTGGAAAGAAAAGTTTAGGTATGTTACTCTGAGTGTGTGTGATTCACACACAAGTGCATGTGCTTGATTCAGGAGTATACGGAGGCCAGGGAATTGCTTTGAGGTTGAGATTTTCTCAGGATAAATTCTGAGAGATTGAATTATTGAATTAGAAGGCTCAAACATTTATTTAAAGGATCTTTCTTTAGAAATGCTATCTCATTTAGACTGCAGAGAAAACGATTAACTGCCTATCCCCCATTGCACATTTTTCCCCTATGATCAGATTACCTTCCCCATCCACCCTGAGTAAAATGGCTCCTTGTAGCTGCAGTGAAATCCAGACTCCCTAGTGTGACCTTTTGCCTCGCTCTCCCTTAGCTCATCATGCTGTCCCCTCAGGGCCCTTGTCCATCACCACCTCTCCCAGCTATTCAAAGACCTCTTCCTCATGCATCTAGTCAAGTCTTGACTAGAATGTGCCTTCTTTTTTTTTTTTGATTTGACATTTTTTACTATAATTTTAAAGGTTACTTTGCATTTACATTTGTATAGCTGAAACAAAATACTGGCTCTATTCCCCGTGTTCTACAGCACATCCTTGAGCCTATCTTACACCCAATGGTTTGGGCCTCCGACTCCCCCATCTCTATATTGACACCCTCCCCACTGGTAACCACTAATTTGTTCTCTATATTGGAGTCAGCTTCTTTTTGTTATATTCACTAGTTCTTTTTTTTTTTTTTTTGAGTATAACTGCTTTACAATGCTGTGTTAGTTTCTGCGGTACAATGAAGTGAATCAGCTATATGTGTACCCATATCCCCTCCCTCTTGGAGCCCCCTTCCTCCACATCCCACCCATCTAGGTCATCACAGAGCACTGAGCTGAGCTCCCTGTGCTGTACAGGAGGTTCCCACTAGCTATCTATTTTACACATGGTGGTGTATTTATGTCAAACTTAATCTCCCAATTCGTCCCACCCACCCCTTCCCCGCCTGTGTCCCCATGTCTCTTCTCTATGTCTACGTCTCTATTCCTGCCCTGCAAATAGGTTCATCTGTACCATTTATCTAGGTTCCACATATATGAATTAATATATGATATTTGTTTTTCTCATTCTGGCTTACTTCATTCTGTAGGACAGACTCTATGTCCATCCACATCTCTACAAATGACCCAGTTTTGTTCCTTTTTGTGGCTGAGTAATATTCCATCGTATATATGCACCACATCTTCTTTATCCATTCATCTGTGGTTGGACATTAGGTTGTTTCCATGTCCTGGCTATTGTAAATAGTGCTGCAGTGAACACTGGGGTACATGTGTCCTTTTGAATTATGGTTTTCTCAGGGTATATGCCCAGTAGTGGGATTGCTGGGTCATATGGTTGTTCTATTTTTAGTTTTTCAAGGAAACTCCATACTGTTCTCCACAGTGGATGTATCAATTGACATTCCCACCAACAGTGCAAAAGGGTTCCCTTTTCTCCACACCCTCTCCAGGATTTATTGTTTGTAGATTTTTTTGATGATGGCCATTCTGACCGGTGTGAAGTGATACCTCATTGTAGTTTTGATTTTCATTTCTCTAATAATTAGTGATGTTGAGCATCTTTTCATGTTGAGCATCATGTGCCTCTGGGCCATCTGTACGTCTTCTTTGGTGAAATGTCTATTTAGGTCTTCCACCCATTTTTTTAATTGGGATCTTTGTTTTTTTGATATTGCGCTCCATGAGCTGTTAGAATATTTTGGAGATTAATCCTTTGTTCGTTGCTTTGTTTGCAAATATTTTCTCCTATTCTGAGGATTATCTTTTCATCTTTTTTATGGTTTCCTTTGCTGTGCAAAAGCTTTTAAGTTTCATTAGGTCCCATTTATTTATTTTTGTTTTTACTTTCATTACTCTAGGAGGTGGGTCAAAAAAGATCTTGCTGTGGTTTATGTCAAAGTGTGTTTTTCCTATATTTTCCTCTAAGAGTTTTATAGTATTCGGTCTTACATTTAGGTCTTTAATCAATTTTGAGTTTATTTTTGTGTATGGTGTTAGGGAATGTTCTAATTTCATTCTTTTACTTGTAGCTATCCAGTTTTCCCAGCACCACTTATTGAAGAGGCTGTCTTTTCTCCATTGTATGTTCTTGCCCCCCTTGAAATAAATTAGGTGACCATATATGCGTGGGTTTATCTCTGGGCTATCTATCCTGTACCATTGATCTATATTTCTGTTTTTGTGCCAGTACCATACTGTCTTGATTACTGTAGCTTTGTAGTATAATCTGAAGTCCGGGAGCCTGATTCCTCCAGCTCCGTTTTTCTTTCTCAAGAGTGCTTTGACTATTCGGGGTCTTTTGTGTTTCTATACAAATTGTAACATTTTTTGTTCTAATTCTGTAAAGAATGCCATTGGTAATTTGATAGGGATTGCATTGACTCTGTAGACTGCTTTGGGTAGTATAGACATTTTTACAATATTGATTCTTCCAGTCTAGGAGCATAATATATTTCTCCACCTGTTTATGTCATCTTTGATTTCTTTCATCAGTGTTGTATAGTTTTCTGAGTACAAGTCATTCACCTCCTTAGGTAGGTTTATTCCTAGGTATTTTATTCATTTTGTTGTGATGATAAATGGGATTGTTTCCTTAATTTCTCTTTCTGGTTTTTCATTGTTAGTGTATAGGAATGCAAGAGATTTCTGTGAATTAATTTTGTATCCTGCAACCTTATCAAATTCATTGATTAGTTCTAGTAGTTTTCTGGTGGCATATTTAGGATTTTCTATGTATAGTATCATGTCATCTGCAAACAGTGACAGTTTTACTTCTTCTTTTCTGATTTGTATTCCTTTTATTTCTTCTCTGATTGCCATGGCTAGGACTTCCAAAACTATGTTGAATAAGAGTGGCAAGAGTGTATATCCTTGTCTTGTTCCTGATCTTAGTGGAAATGCTTTCAGTTTTTCACCATTGAAAATGATGTTTGCTGTGGGTTTGTCATATATGGCCTATATTATGTTGAGGTAGGTTCCCTCTATGCCCATTTTCGGGAGAGTTTTTATCATAAATGAATGTTGAATTTTGTCAAAAGCTTTTTCTGCATCTATTGAGATGAGCATATGTTTTTTCCCCTTCAATTTGTTAATATGGTGTATCACATTGATTGATTTGCATATATTGAAGAATCTTTGCATTCCTGGGATAAATCCCACTTGTTCATGGTGTATGATCCTTTTAATGTGTTGTTGGATTCTGTTTGCTAGTATTTTGTTGAGGACTTGTGCAACAAGTCCTAGGTCCCACACAGCCCAGAGCGGGGCTCAGAGGGCAGCGGACCCAGTCTGGGAGCCCAGCCGGCTTCCGGGGACCCAGTTGGGCAGGAGAAATGCTAGGCACACTCCCCCATGATCCTCCGAGCCCCTAAGGGTCTCTCCAGGCGAAGGAACCCCTCCCCTCTCCCAGCCACCCCTCAGAGGCACCAGTCCTGTCCAGTCTCCACCTCTCCTCCCCTCTCACTCTCCCCATGTCCTACCTGGTTGCTTGAGGGTTTCTCCCATCTCCTTGGGTGTCACAGTCCCCCACCAGCATCCAGTAGGTGCCCTAGTTTTGGGGAGATGCAAACTCAATGTCCTCCCATGCAGCCATCTTGACTCCGCCCCCCCACTAGCTGTATTTTTTAGATTCCACATGTAAGTGATATTTGTCTTTTTCTGTCTAACTTATTTCACTTAGCATAGTGCCCTACAAGTCCATCCATGTTGCTGCAAATGGCAACATTTTGTCCTTTTTTATGGCTGAGTAGTATTCCATTGTGTATATATATCATATCTTCTTTATCCATTCATACTTAGGTTGCTTCCATATCTTGGCAAGTGTAAATAATGCTGTTATGAACTTTGGGGTGCATGTATCTTTTTGAACTGGTGTTTTTGATTTTTTTGGATATATACTCAGGAGTGTAATTACTGGGTCATATCGTAGTTCTATTTTTAGCTTTTTGAGAAACAGTCATACTGTTTTCCACAGTGGCTGCACCAATTTACATTCTCACCAACAGTGTTCAAGGGTTCCCTGTTCTGCACATAGAATGTGCCTTCTTAATGAGGCCTACCTGATTGATGTGAATTTCATCACTCCCAGCTCTGTACTTCTTAGTGGCCCTTCTCTTGGCATTATTGTCTTCTAACCTATGAGGTTGTTTCATGTTTTTATGTCAGTGTCTTCGCTATTGATATGAGCTTCTCGAGGACTGAAACTCATCTCTTCACTTCAGGAATCCCCAGTCCTTAGAATGCTGCTGGACGAAATGAAGGCATTTAATAAATGAGTGACTGATTGAAAGGTCACCTCCTAAAATAGGCCTTCTTAGTCTTAAGTAGCATCATCCTTCACCTCCCACAGTCTTTTTCTATCATACTCTGTTGGTTATTTCATTTGTAACAGTGGTTTCTATTTGAAATCATCTTCTTCACTTATCTGACTCACATGAAAGCTTCACGAGAACAGGGATCTGGCTATTTATTTTTCCCTACTATGTCTCCCCAACTTGGGATAATAGAGACTCAGAACATTTTTTTTTTTTTACATGAATACATACTGCTAAATTATTCTTCAGAAAGACTAAATCAGGGACTTCCCTGGTGGCACAGTGGTTAAGAATCCGCTTGCCAATGCAGGGGACATGGGTTCGAGCCCTGGTCCAGGAAGATCCCACATGCCATGGAGCAACTAAGCCTGTGCACCACAACTACTGAGCCTGCGCGCCGCAACTACTGAGCCTGCGCACCACAACTACTGAGTCCGCATGCTGCAACTACTGAAGCCCGTGAACCTAGAGCCCATGCTCCACAACAAGAGAAGCCACTGCAATGAGAAGCCCACACACCACAATGAAGAGTAGCCCCTACTCGCTGCAACTAAAGAAAGCTCGCGTGCAGCAACGAAGACTCAACGCGGCCACAAATAAATAAAATTAAAAAATAAATAAATAACTATATTAAATACTTGTTTAAAAAAAAAAGACTAAATCATTTTTCACTGCCATTAGCAATGCATAAGAGGCTCTTTCACCATGCCCATAACCTGATATTATCAATTTAATAAGCATTTGTATTTTTTTTAAATCATTAATGAGGATAAATTTTTTTCATGTGTTGGTTAGCTATTTGTATTTTTAAATTTGTTGTCATTACCATCTATTTTTAAATTTGAGTATTGATCTTATTATTGGTTTATAAGAGCTACATATATGTATATATTATATATATATTAATACTTTTTCCTTTGTCATAAGTTACAAGTACTTATTCATAAGGTTGTCGTTTGCCTTTAAATTTTGTATATTTATACGTTGATGTAAATATTTTTAAATTTGTTGGTTTAAATACAGTCATATGTATCTTTGATTTCTCATATGGTAAAATTCCCTTATGCCTGCTTTATTCTTTTAAAAAAATTATTTTCTCCCTAATTTATAGCTATCTTTATCATATACCAGATTCTCATATAGAAGTAAATGATTTCTGGGAAAACTTGCCTTTATCATTGTTCTACTGAAAACCATGTTTGACTTTGTTGTGGATTACCTGGGGAACCCCTATAATTTTTCAATGTAGCATTTCTTTGATTTGAAATTCTCAGCTTGAAACTTCTGGAGTTGTTCTCTCCTTCAGATGATAGCTAGTGGAACTGTAGGACTATGATAGAAATATTGCCTCTTACTCAAGTCAGGTAGTATTCTAGTACACTGTAAAATGCTATGTTTTTCCCTGTGGGAGCCAGAAACCATTCAAGAGCTGCGTTCATGTCTTCTTGCTATAAATAAATATTTGCTCATTCTTCAAATAGTATTTCAACATCATTTATCCTAAGATGTTATGCCAACTAATGTTTTTTTCTTCTTGTATATAATCTTCTCCCTTCTTTCCTCCCTACAAATATATATGGAACACCTACTGTGGGCCAGGGACTGACCCTTCTCGGTTGTGGGCATCCAGTAGTGAACAAAATGGACAAAAAAAACCCCCGCCCTTACCAACCTTATATTCTAGTTGGGGGAGGACACATAGTACAATAAAATATATAATATGTTAGACAGAAGGGCTGGGGGAAAATGACGTGGGAAGGGAGAGAAGAAGCATCTGGGATGCAGGTGTCATAGAGTTATATGCAGTATAACTGGCAAAAGTCTTTCTGAGCAGGTGACATTTAAATAAATGTTACAGAATGATATTGAGTTATTCTTAATAGTAGGTGACTTTGATTCTAAGAAAATCAAGGGTTCTTTCTATACCTTTTTAATCAGCCCTCTGAATCATTTTAGAATTATGGTTATAATTTTATGTTCTGTCTTTGACTTAGGTTCTTAAAGTAAAGTGATCAAAAGAAGATTGGATGTAGGGAAAGAATAAATTTTCAGGTAGAAAAAGTTTTCCATCATGGATTTTCACAGTGATATATTTTTAATAAATAGGTTACTTTTCTAGGAGAAAAATGGCACATCAGCCTTATTTTAAAGATAAAATAATTTGCTACCTATTGTCCTTCAAGGGAGCAGTGTGACATAGTCGACTGTAATAGGTATTGAATTTTTGAACGTGGCTTCCAATCCTGACTCCCCACCATCAGTCTGTGACTTTGGGTGAGTCATTTGAGTTCTGGAACCCTGCTCCTCATTTGGCAGAGTGGAGTTTAAGTAATTGCTACACCTAAATTAGAGAACTGTTAAAAAAGCAAATGTTCTTTTTTTTTAAATCAAATTTGATTTTTGTTTTTTTAACCTAGGTGAATTATGTGGGAGAAGGCTTTACCCAATGATTTTCATGAGCTCTGGACCACTGGTGAGGGTGACATTTCATTCCCGTGTGCAAGGTGCTTTTGGCATAAATTATATTGTCTTTAGAGTCCAAGGTATGTTTGGTCATTTAGTAAACTCATAAAGTTAAAAATCAATGTTTTTGTTTTTAGGAATATTTCAAAACTTACACATTGTTTTGTAAGAAAACTTGTTTCTGTGGGGAACGAGCTTATGTTTGAAGGGAAAATCTATTTAAGTGATCTGAGATTGGTCTGGTCCAAGAGGAAAAACTACGCAGTAAATAAGCTGATTGACTTGTAAATCATTCAGAATTGTGATTTCTGGACATGGCTAAGATACATTGATTGCAAGATAGCATTTTTTATTGTGATTGTGATTTTACACCACACTGATCCTTTTCTGTAGCCATAATTCTTGTGGATTGAAAGATTGGAGTTCTAAATCTTAGCTGGCTGATTAGCTCTGGACAATTTATTATCTCTGTATTAGAGTTTTCTTTATAGTGATATTATAATAATAAAAGGTTAGAATGAGTTGTGAAAACAAACTAAACAAATAGTAGATGCTAGCATTATAAATGTAAACTCATGCAATTCAGAGTTTTCAGACTGCATTTTCAAACATGTCATTAGTGAGGTTTCTGACTCTTGATGAACGTAGGTAACCAAGAGCTAGGTTCTCTCTTTGGCACTGAAAAGCATTGCAGAGAGACAATTGGAAAAATGTTAAGTGAGTAATAAAGAAAAGCATGTATATCATAGGAAAGTTTTTTCCTAAAGAACTGTGTTATGAATACTGCTTTTAACAAATATCAAATGATATCACATATATATATTCATATATATATATATATATATATAGTAGAATCTAAATTATGTAAAACGGAATCACTTTGCTATACACCAGAAATTAACACAACATTGTAAATCAATTATACTTCAATAAAAATTTTTTTCAAAATGAATATTGCTTTTATATGGAATTGTGCAGGGAACCTGCATTTTCGATAGTTATCACACTTTATCTTCCATAGACCCTAGGCTGTGCCAAAGATAATCTGAGAGAGGTGCTGGTTTTCTGTATGTTTTGAATGTTGCAGATAGAAAATTTTTAGTGAAACTAACTACCTCCTGTTAACTTTTTTCTAAAACAATTAGGGAGGAAAGCTGATAGCTCTGAGCTGAAAAGGCATATAACAAGCCTCTTTAAAATTAGTTTTACCTCAATCCCTTTTCTTCTTTATTTCTAGGTCCAAAGAGCAGTAAAACTACCAAATTTCCTCAGAGTTCAAACCAAGAGCATGTGACCACTTGTGACGATGTTATTCTTACCAAACCAACAGGAATCATACAAATCCCAAGATATTTTCACAGAACCACTATGAGGTGAGGAAAGAATGTTTACTACAATGGAAGAAGTTCATGGATGATCCCTTGACAAGCCGGGACATTTGTTATTTGCTTAAGGCATTATTTTCTACTTCCTTCCCTTAAAGAATAGACTTTGAGATAATCCCTTATTTGAGGCCTTCAATATATGAAAACTGAATGTAAGATTACATTAATAAATGCTGTTGATAAATTGTACTTTCCTAACAAAAGAGACTATTTATTAGGTAAAGTGGAAAGTCAAATCTCTATCAAAGAGTTTTGGAGATTGAAATAATGTACATAAAAGCTTCTTGCACATAGTAGGTACTCAATAAATGGTTCTTAAAATGCCACAGTGGAGGGGGCTTCCCTGGTGGTGCAGTGGTTGAGAGTCCGCCTGCCGATGCAGGGGACATGGGTTTGTGCCCCGGTCCAGGAGGATCCCATGTGCCGCGGAGTGGCTGGACCTGTGGGCCATGGCCCCTGGGCCTGCGCATCTGGAGCCTGTGCTCTGAAGCGGGAGAGGCCGCAGCGGTGAGAAGGCTGCGTACCGCAAAAAAAAAAAAAAAAAAGCCGCAGTGGAAAGAGAACCTTCCCTGAATTAAACATTAGAATAAATTTAAAATGAGAAACAAAAAAATTGAAGATTCATATAGTATCAATCCTAAGTAAATTTATGTGATTTGGGGAAGCTTGGGACAAGAATACTTCTTTAACTCTTATAGGCTGCCAATCAGAATTTATAAAATACAAGTGGTTGACCAACCATTCACCATAACGGGTGAACTTTTGACAAATTCAGTATTAGAAAATATTTTTAATTGTTACAGTTTAAATCTTTCTTTCACCTTAAGCACAGAAGAAGCAGGTAGAGTCAATAACAGTGACTCACTGAGTGATGCATTGAATTATGAACAAAGTAAACAACAACATATGCTGTTTAGAAGTCATTTCTGACTTTCTTTCATCTGTGCTACAGCTGCCACTGGAGATTATTGGCCCCTTCAAATCACATCATTCGCCTTGATATTGTCAACTTCCAGATGCAACCAATGCCCTTGGCCTGTCAGGGTCACCTGTGGGTTTACGAAGGATTTGGATCAGGCAAAAAATTAATAGGTAACTATTTTCCTGTGAAGAACTATGCTATTGATTTTCTTTCACAAAATATTCTTAGAGTATTTTATATTCAGTGTGTGAATTACAGATGACATAAATTAGTCTCTTATGTGATATTGAAATAGCCTTACTGTTACTATTTTTTATTGTAATTGAAATTAATGTAACACTCTCTGATTAAGTTAAAAAGGAAAACCCAACTATATGCTGTTTACTTGGGTCATACCTAGATTACACTTGCCCAGAAATACTAAAAATAAAGGATAAACAGTCTTAGACAAATGTAACGCAAGAAAATTGAGAATATAATATTAATCAGGCAAAATAATGTTCACAGGAAAGGCATTAAATGGGTTTGTCAATTAGATAGCAACCGAAAACCTGATTACAGTGACTTAAATTTATTATTCTGAAAGAAAGAGAAATCCAGAGGGATGCAGATGCACCACCAGCTCAACAGTTCAACTCTGTGAAGAATGGCATTACTGCAATTCTCTTGGCCTTTTCCTAATGGTTCCATAATGGCTATCTCAGTTGTCACCATTACACTGGAGGAAAAAGGAAGAAGGGGCACAGGGAAGGATTATCACCAAGGAGAAAGCAAATACGTTTCCAGGAATCCTGTAGCAAATTTAAGTCACTTTGGCCAGATTTGTCACATGGCCATACCTAACTGGGAGATGACTAGAGAAAAGGGAAATGGAAACAGGGTTTGGGCTGGCTGACTGATGTTACCCAATATACCCGGATATAGCAGCCTAGAGTTCTGGAATCTGACGGTCCTGCGTCCAGTAGATCACAGTTCTACCACATAGTAATTCAGTGACTTTGGGAATGTTCCCAAAGCTTTCTAAGAATCACTGTCCTCATTTGTGACATGAAGATAATCTACCTGTAACTTTTTGTGTGATTTAAAAGAGACACTCTGCCATCACTAGCACACACAGATACATGGGCATTAAAAATTCCCAATTTAGGGCTTCCCTGGTGGCGCAGTGGTTGAGAGTCCACCTGCCGATGCAGGGGACACAGGTTCGTGCCCTGGTCTGGGAAGATCCCACATGCCGCGGAGCGGATAGGCCTGTGAGCCATGGCCGCTGAGCCTGCGCGTCCGGAGCCTGTGCTCCGCAACGGGAGAGGCCACAACAGTGAGAGAAAATTCTCAATTTGCTTAAGTCAGAGATACAGATGCCTAAGGTAACAAGGTGACTCCCAGAGGGAGAGGATGTGTGGCATTTTCCTGGCCTTTGACTCTTTAGAAAGGACCCAGATGCCAGTGTTACTCTCCACGTAGGTAGAGCCTTGCCAGAGTTGATAAAATAGCCAATTGCTAACCCACTGTCCTTTTATTCTTCGGGCTTACATTACCGTCCCAGAAGCAGGTGTATTAACAATCTTTGTGTTTCTACTTAAGGGCATGTTAGTAAACATGGAGCTTTCCTGGTTTCTGAGTCAACATAACATCAATAAGGGCTTAGCTTCTTGTGGGGAGACTATAGCATCTAGGCCCAGTATCCTTGGAAATTATCTATGCTTCTTGCCTTACAGAATACCTGTTACTTGTACTGCTTCATGAGATTAATTTGAGAATTAAATGAGAGAATGCATGTTAACCAATATAAAAGAAACCAAGTTTCTGCTGTGTTTGAATTAGAATTATACATTTTAATTAATATTCTTAAAATTGTGGTGCTTAGAAGAAAAGATTAGACTGTTGTTTCCCTATTGCCTCTCCATCAATGGGGTGTTGGAGAACACACAGTTTGGAAGAACAAAGAAATGAAGAAAAATGGAAAACAGTACATTAGTTATATCAGTTATAATTTATAGAATTAATGAACTATATATCTGTTGTTCTTTACTTAGAATTTGTTCTTTACTTAAAATTAGTTCACAAGGGCTTCCCTGGTGGCGCAGTGGTTGAGTGTCCGCCTGCTGATGCAGAGGACGCGGGTTCGTGCCCCGGTCCGGGAAGATCCCACATGCTGCGGAGCGGCTGGGCCCGTGAGCCATGGCCACTGAGCCTGCGCGTCCGGAGCCTGTGCTCCGCAGCGGGAGAGGCCACAACAGTGAGAGGCCTGCATATCACAAAAAAAAAAAAAAAAATTAGTTCACAAAACATGTAATATTTCCTATCTTCTTCCACAAAAATTTTATGACTATTTCAATTTTTGCACATAAGACTCATAGCCTATAGGAGTTAACTCAATTTTTGAGGTCAATAGGTTATTGAATGAATATTTTTAACATAACCGACTATGCTATATCCCAAGAATGCACGAATACTTTAATATTGAAAATGTATTATCTATCTTAAAACTAGGTCAAATCAGGAAAAAATAGATATAAATTAATGTTACAATAATCGTATCCTTAAAACCATCCCAGTAAAAATTAGTTAAAAGATATAGTGGAAAAATCACTTCAGTCATAATTAGCAACAAAAACCATGTAACTAGGAATAACCTTAAAATGAAATGTGAGTTTTATTGTGCAAATGTGAACTTTACACACACACACACACACACACACACACAGATCTGAATAGAGAAAAGACCATGTTCTAAAACTGGAAGACAAAATTAACATTAATTCACCCCAAATTAATTTATAAATATAGCAAAATCTAGCAAAATCCCAATGGGAATTGTTTTTGGAGAGTGAGGAGGAAATTGATAATAACTCTAAAGTTTATCCTTAAAATAAACAGAACTAGCTGAAAATGTTTTTGGGGAAAAAAATGACCAGATGATGAGGTGAATTATCAGTATTAAAACATACTTTAAAATAATGATAATTAAAACAGGGTAGTACTGGTACAAGAATAGACACACATGACTAGAAATAAATAGACCAGAAGGGGCACAAGAAACTATAAGGCCTTTATATGTGATAAATTTGGCATTACAAATCAGGGAGGAAAATATAAATTATATTCTCTCTCACCTCATAGAACAGTTGATTAAAGAGTTAAGCATTTTTCTTAAGCCACTAAAGGTTTAAAATATAAGCAATTAGTTATGGATGGAGAAGGATCTTCTCATGTAAAAGCAATCAAAGACAATAGGAAATTATCAATAGCCTCCTTTATAACTAAAAACTTTTCTTCAACAGAAACAAAATTAAAAAGCAAATAACAAACTGAAGATTTTCAACAACTCTGAGAAAGGCTTAAGGTAATTAATATAGGGAATGTTTACAAATCAGTATTAGAAAAGCCCAAATCTGTAAAATAAAATTAATTTACAGGCCCAAATATCTTTGACTCAGCCTTGAATAAATTTCAGTTAAAACCAGAGTTCCCAAGGCTTTTGAGTCTTTTGTTCATGTTCCAAAAGAATTACAAACTATTGACCCAAGTGATTTTGAAAACAAAAAGCACTGGATTAACCCTTAACCTCTTTTGATAGATAAGAAAGGTTAATGAATATTTGCATATCAGTTACTATACAATCTAAATTAAATCTCTCCTTATTTTGTCTCTTGTCACAATGAAGTGATCCTCTGGCCATCTGTTTACTAAGAAGGGCAGTTTCCCTATAATAGTGAAAAGCTTAACAGTTCTAGAATTGTTGACTTGAAACTATGTGTGTTATAACTGCTTTTGTTAGAATGTTTGTTTCAGAAAATACTGTGTATGAACAGTTAAACTTAGAAATGGTTTGTCACAGGGAGCAGATTTGAGTCATCAACCTTATGATAATAAACCCTGACTCAACAATTGTAAAGCACAGCTATATTCTTTGAGAATTAAGAGGTTCCCTAACATAAAAATTTTTAAATAGTACAATAAGAGTTTAATCAATTAATTTTAAAACACAATTCAGAATTATTATTTTCCCAGATATACCTTAATATAAAAATGGGCAAGTGATCTGAATGAGCAATTCATAGATAAATAAATACATGTGAGAAAAAATAGCCTCTTTAAAACGGAAATGAAAGAAATTTTTACCTACTTAACTGACAAAAAAGATTTGAAGAATGATTATACTTAGTAAACAAAATGCAGTGTAACAGACATTTTCAGGTTGTTGTTTAGGTATAATATGTCGTGTGCTTTCTGGAGGAAGATATAGAAATGTTTTTCAAAAGCTATAAATCTATAACCTTTTATTCAGCATTTCTATTTTTACCCATATTTATAAAAAATATGCCTTACATTTATGTGTAAGATATTCATTCAGCTGGTGTTATTTATGATAATGGCAAAAAAAAAAAAGGATCTAAATAGGAAATTGGTTAAGAAAAGTGTAGTAAATCCATAGGATAAAATATTATGCCACCACTAAATAAAATATTTTCAGCTAACTTTTTTAGAAGACAGAAAACTCTTACATGTAATATTGTAACTGAGCAGGATCCTATAGGGCCTTCCCGGGACAGGCCTTCCCCCCCATATTATGCAAATTTCCTGAGTTGTTTTAGATGTGGACCACCAACACTCCCCCCCTCTCCCCCCCACTAAATGGAAGATGTTAACTACTTGATGACCATGAGCACATAGCCCCAGGCCTCCTGGAGCCTAAGGACTGATAAGGTTAACCCCTGTGACATCACCCTGTTCCCTCATCATCAGGCAATCAGAGAATTGTGCGCAATCTGATCACATACCCTGCGACACCCCACCCCCACCCCACCAACCTGGCTTTTAAAAATGCTTTCCCTAAACCCTTCGGGGAGCTTGAGGCTTTTTAGGTCATGAGTCTTGCATGGCCTTGCAGTAAACCTTTCTCTGCTCCAAACTCCAACGTTTCAGTTTGTTTGGCCTCACCGTGCATTGGGCACATGAACTTATGTTAACAATATTAAGTGAGAAGATTGGAATGAAAAAATTACACAGTATATTTTAATTTTTTTTTAAAGTGCTATATATGACTTAAGTAAAAGTCTAAGGGGAAACACACCAATATGTTTAAGTGGATATTTCTAGATTGCAAGATTATAAGTAATTATTTTTTAAATTCTCCAAATTTTCTCCAGAGAATGGTTAAACATTCTTATCTTAAAGAAAACTATAAAGAGCAAAAGATGAGGGACTTCCCTGGTGGAGCAGTGGTTAAGAATCCGCCTGCCAACGCAGGGGACACAGGTTCGAGCTCTGGGAAGATCCCACATGCCATGGAGCAACTAAGCCCGTGTGCCACATCTACTGAGCCCATGTGCCACAACTACTGAAGCCCGCATGCCTAGAGCCTGTGCTCCACAACGAGAGGCCACCAAAATGAGAAGCCCGTGCACTGCAACTAGAGAAAGCCCATGCGCGGCAACGAAGACCCAATGCAGCCAAAAATAAAGTTATTTTAAAAAAATAAATAAAAAGCAAAAGATGAAAGAAAAATGTTTTGTTCTAGAAGCTGAACTAGATTCATAGGGTAGCAGTTACAGAGAACTTCATGACAGCAGTCTGGCTATTAGCAGCAGCCTCACAAGAGAGAGAACCATCGGTGAGGATCAGTCTCCATCATCTTCTGAAGGATGCTTTAGAAATCCAGGGGTGATGGGAGGTTGAGTGAAACCATTGCTAATTAGCCCTAGGATTCTGATTCACAGGAGACCTCTAAGAACTATTGCCTAAAAAAATTTCATTTACACCAGCTAGTGGTTTTGACTTTCATGCCAGTTACTGTACCTTGCCTCTTATTCATTTGGCTGTGCTGTGGATAAATGAAGGTTGTATGTAGCTAAGGCTCAAATATACTCCCTTATATGTAGTTATTTCAGTTGGGTGACAAAAATATTTTTTTAGTTCCCTGATGACCTAGCTAGACTGAAACCAGCCTCTGTACCTCGAGACCAAATTAAATCTTGGAGACAGTTTTGGGTGAGGTAGAAAAGAATAGCTTTATTGCTGTGCAAGGCAAAGGGGGCCACAGTGGGCTAAGGCCCTCAAAACCGTGTGTCCCCACTTGGAGAGGGTAGTGAGAAGTTTTATAGTAATGGTTCAAAGAGGGCATGATCAGCTCGTGGACATTCTGCTGATTGGTTGGTGGTGAGGTAAGTAGGAGTCAGCATCATCAACCTTCAGGTTCCAACTAGTCTGGGGCCTATGTGCTTGTGAGCAGCATACCATGGTTAATTGTTAACTTCTCCTACCTGGAGGGGGTTTCAGTATCTGCAGAACAGCTCAAAGATATTGCTGTGTGTATCCGTTGATGGGGAGCCAGGACCTTGCCCCAACCAGGCTGTACTATTGTTTCTCTTGACTGTTTCTCCCTGGTCTCGCATCCCCTCCCTTTCCTCATTAGCAACTGCTTGAATCTGCCCTTTGAAACTCAGGGAAGGTCATGGAGGCTGAATGGAGGCTGTTTCCTGTAATTCAAGAAATGGGGACACAGAAAGCCTTTGTGCTCAGGAGCCCCACAGGGCCCTGCTCGGTATCAACCATGTTACCTTCTTTTATATTGTATGGCTTTAAAAAGACCTACCTAATTATTTCAGACAGTACAAGAACTGGATACAGTGTCCTAGTTGGTTTGGAACAATTTTCCTAGAACTGCTTACACTCAAGAATCTGGAACATCTCTCTCTATTCTAATTAGGTTTTATTTTGCTTAATTTTCCCATTTTTATATTGTTGGTAGGGGATACAGTATAAATTTGTATTAAAAATAGGATTTTTTTCCTTTCACTTTGCTCAATAACTTTGCCTTGATGAATAGTAAAAATTTATTTTATTTTATTTTTTTGTCTAGGAAATCTATGTGAAGGAGATTCACCTTCATTAAAATCTCATGGTCCTCTTATGATGTTGATTTTCACATACAATGTCAGTTTGGCCATGAAAAAATTTTCTTTGAGATATTCTTTTCATATGTCTGGTAAGTCTATTACTTTTTTCATATTTGTTTTTGTGTATGTTTGTCTTATTGTGCTTTATTAGAAAATATGTGTTATCAAATAAAGAGATTTGAATTCTTTATTTCATTTGTCAGCTATAGGGGAGAAGAAAAAAGCAATATTTAAGATTGTGATTTAAGATTGTAACCTCTGTGGAGGTCTCAAGCTAAACCTCCTCAAGGCATAAGATTGATCAGATTTTTCATTTTTTCTTACAGCAACTAATAATTTTGTCTAGTTTTCTGTATACTTGGAATATTGTAAAAATACAGTAGGAAACTTTTATCCCTAGCCTAAAAGTTTCAAGTAATTTTTCTATTTTGAAATTCATTTCCTTAATGTACTAATATCAAGAGTAATTGATCCTTTTTTTAACACTTGTTTGGTGGATAGTTCATATGTATTAGTTGTAACCAGATTATTGAAAAATATGCTTTGCCCAACATTCCTATAGTTTTGGTGAAGGGATAGACAGCATTATGAAAATTGGAACTTTTGCAAACTATGGAAATTGGGTGTCATGGAAAAAGCATTTGCAATTATGCTTAATTCTGAATAGTTATTAGAATTGCTGTAGTCTTTAAGATTAATCAATTCATACTCATTAAAATTGTTAATTGGAATACGATTGTAGAAATATTTCTACAAAAAACATTATATTTTTTAGTCTGATAATGTGAGAAATGTTGTATGGAGAACACAAAGAAGATTTGCATCAAGTTCAAATTATGTAAGTGAAAGTATACCGTAAGGGGCTAACATAAAATAGAATAAAATCTCACATTTAAGCCTTTAATTATTCAGACTATCAACAAATTGTTTGAAACTTATGCCAGGCCATGTTTAAAGCACTGAGGATTCACCAATGAACAAGACAGTCCCTGCCCTAGAAGAGTTTACAGTCTAGTGGGGGAGATAGTCAGTAATCTGTAAACAGAGAAGGACAGAGATTGTTGCTTATCACCCAGTTCTGCCATGATTAAGCCACTGCAGTAGCTGATGGACAGTGTATTCTGTGCTTCAGAGGGAAGAAACTAGGTGATAACAGGATGCTCTGTGCTTTGGAAAAGCAGGCCCCTTGCATAATTAGATGTATATCTCAGGAAGAATTTTAATGAACCCAGATTTTGCATTTTCCCATACACAGAAAAGCACTAAGATCATTAACTCCGGATCTCTGTTCTTTGTGACTAGCAGTAGTGTTTTATCAAGACATGTGCTTGACTGCACATATACCCTAGCCAAAATCACATTTAAGCTGGCTTCTCCCCCTACCTCTTCGGAACAGCTTCCTCAGAGCTACGGAGTGGTTGTCCTCAGTAAGACCCTGAGTAAAACAAACTCATAGCTCTTAGGTTGTGCATTTTTCTTTCAGTCAACTAATCAAATAATCTCATAGAAAAATATAGAGTGAAAAAACAACTATATTAAGTTTTGAAGGAGATATCTTATTTAGTTCGGTAAAGGATGGGCGTGGAATTCTAGGAAAACTTTAATTTCTTTGTTCTCTTACAGCAAAACACCTTTTTTTTTTTTTTTTTTTTTTTTTTGTGGTACGTGGGCCTGTTACTGTTGTGGCCTCTGCCGTTTTGGAGCACAGGCTCTGGACACGCAGGCTCAGAGGCCATGGCTCACGGGCCCAGCCGCTCCGTGGCATGTGAGATCTTCCCAGAACGGGGCCCGAACCCGTGTCCCCTGCATCGGCAGGCGGACCCTCAACCACCACGCCACCAGGGAAGCCCAGCAAAATACCTTGAAATGTATTTCTACTCACTGTCTACCCTTTTACCCTTTCATTTTTTTCTTGAATCCATTCCCATAAAGCTTCCTTTCTTACCATTCCCCAGACAGTGTTCTTGCCAAAGCTACCAGTGACCTCCAAAGGTTCAGATCCAACAGTCACTTCTCAGTCCTAATAGCTGCATTTGGCACGGATAAGCTCTTCTTCCTTCTGGAGTTTCATTTGTCATGGCCTCCAGGAAACCACTGTTTCTTGGCTATCCTCTTATTTCACTGGTCTCCTTGGAGTCTCTTGGCTGGTTGCACCTCCTTTTCTCTACTATTAAAAGTTGAGGTGTCCCAGGACCCAGTCCTTGACTTTCTTTTTTTCTCTGCCTGTAGTCACTCTTAAATGATCTCACCCAATCCCTAGTTTTAAATACCATCTTTACACAGATAACTCCCAAAGTGTATCTCCAGTCCCAACTTTTTTTTTTTTTTTGTGGTTCGTGGGCCTCTCACTGCTGCGGCCTCTCCCGTTGTGGAGCACAGGCTCCGGACGCGCAAGCTCAGCGGCCATGGCTCACAGGCCCAGCCGCTTCGCGGCACGTGGGATCCTCCCAGACTGGGACACGAACCCGCGTCCCCTGCATCGGTAGGCGGACTCTCAACCACTGCGCCACCATCTGAACTACAGTGCTGTATATCCAATTGCCTCCTTCTTCATTTGGATATCTAATAAGCATCTCAAACTTAACATGACCAGAATTCAAGTCTTGATTTCCTAACCCTGTCTCCAAATTCTTCCTCCACCAATCTTCCCCACCTCAGTAGATGGCAACTACAGTTTAATAATTAATTGCTCAAGCCATTATCTTGGTCATCTTTGACTTTTCTTCTCACATCTCTCATTGGATTTAGTTAATCTGTGGGCCTTCAGCAAAACTGATCTGGAATCCAACTACCTCTGAACATCACTATGACATTCTGATACAAGCCTTTTTTTAGTCTGTTTTACTCATAACAGCCAGAATAATCATTTTAAAAAGAATAATTCAGATCATGTTACTCCTCTGCTTATAATCTTTCAATATTTTCCCTGCTCACTCTTAGTAAAAGTCCTTACAGTGACCTATAAGATTCTATATGATCTGGCTCTTGGCTACCTCCTTGACTACTTCTCCTGCCATTTTCCCCAGTGCTCACTCTACACCATCCTTCCCGCTGTTCCCCAGACACACCAAGCATGCCCCACGGCTGTTATTTCCAAAATGTACAACATGCCTAGCAAATAGATGATGTTCAAGAATTGTTTGAATAAAGGAAATGACATCCTAGCTGGGGTAGATTAGTGAGTAGAGAGTAAGGAGGTAGCTCCCTATCTAATAAATGGGTAAGAAATACATCTGTTTTGCTTATATAAATCCCTTTGGCTTAGAGCTAAAAGATGAATAGAAGTCAACTCAGCAGACTTCGTACACGTGTTCAATTTCTGTTTTCAGATAAACATAGAAGTTTTAGTGCAGACGTTTTTCTAACAACAGCAGAAATGTAACAGATTTACCCCATGTGTGAGGTTTGTTAAAGATCTGACTCATCATTCATATTCTTGAGATTACAAATTAAAATATATCAGTAGAAATTGTTATATCTATGTGAGTAAAATATATAAAACCATTAAAATGTATGTGCAATATTTAGTAGTATGGAAAAATATTCACAATTGGGGGGGTAGGGGAGGTTACAATGGTGTAAAATGAAATACAATTAAAAAATGTATATACTATAGCTTAGGAAAAAGCAGGAGTTACATTAAAATATGAGTATTGATTATAGGATGGGACTACAGGAGACTTTTATTTTCTCCTTTGAAATCTGTTTTTTTTTTTTTTGAAATTTTCTACAATGTAAATGTATCACTTAAACAAAAGAATAAAATATAAATTATTAAATAGGATATATTTACCTTGAATATTCTCTTATTCTAGATTCTGTGAAAGGAAAAATTAATGGTAAAGAGGATAAAGGAGGTAAGGAATTGGCTTCATTGTCTTGGCTTTGTTTACCTGATATTATGGAAATAAGAGTGAGGAATATCTTTGCTGCTAAACACTGTTTAGGAAGAAGTATACTCTGGCTGCTATCAAAAACTTTCAAGTGTTGTGTCCTTATTCTATTTGCTTTATAGTGAAATATGGACTTGTACTAGTTTTCTGAGTGTCAAACTTTGGGGGTGGTGGAGACCTGGGTCAGATCACAGAGTAGAGAGTAACAAGGTAGCGCCATATCTAATTAATGGGTAAGAAACACATTTTGTTTATGGGAGTTTCCCTAACAAATTTAATTCTATTATTCATTAACATTCTTTCCATATATTTTATGTCTTTTGGATTGTGCATGTATCTCTCTCTCTTTTTCTTTTTTGGCTGGGCCATTGCATAGTGAAACAAAAATGATAAGATTATTGATGAAGTAAATGTTTTTGGATGACATTAACTTTAGGTTGGATAATACCTAGAGCATTTGGAGTAAACCCAAAATGTCACTGAATTCCTCAATTCTCTTTTTGGTGTAGTAGCCCCTTGGCCCTTGTGAACCTTCATATCCTGGTTTTAACTATCTGAGAGTAATCCAAATTTCCCTACCAAATAAATGATTGTAATTCGAAGTGTAGGCTGCATTTTAGGAGGGTTTAATTTACTCAGGGATTTAGAAGATTGTGTGCTAAAAATGAGCAACAAAACTACAGTGAAATGTAGACATGGTTGACTTAGTGGTTCACAGTTTGTGAATTAAAGTCAAAGAACTTTAACCTGTCTTCTTTTGGGAGGTGTCAGTTTTTCAAAACAAGTCATTTAAACCCTGTGTCACCATACACAAGAAGCTATGGAAGCAAAAAAAATAGTGATAGAACTTTATAAAAGTACACTATAGTTTAGGTTTTAATGACCTAGTTGTAGACATTAAAACCAGATCCTTCATTATTGTATTAAAGGTTTTTTTTTTCTTTTTGCCTCAAGGATGTCCAGTATTGGATTTGATTCCAGTTAGCTCTATTGAGATCACATCTCCCAATTATCCTAACATTTATCCTAACATGCTGAACTGCACTTGGACTTTTTATTCTATGTCAGGAAATAAAATGAAAGCAGTGATTAAAGGCTTTATAACAGAAGAATCTTGGAACTGTGAATGGGATTACTTCAATATTTATGACGGACCAGATCAGCAATCAAGATTACTTGGTAAACTGAACTTTCTTAAATGTCCTGCACTGAGTGGCATTCATATAAGCATTTATACAATCATATATATGGAAACCATGACCTATATTTGCCTTTAGAATGATATCATTTGTTGTCAGTGATTCTCCATCAGATCCTTCATCAGAATCCTGAGTATTATTGAACACAATGGGATGAGCAGGAGGCCATACTCACTGGATCTTGACCTTTAACTCCAGCTCTTTTTGATTTCATCCAGTGATTCCTATCTCATTTTACCATTAGGGAGCACACTAATTTTGTTTTTCTCAGGAGGTCATATGTTTTAAGAGGTTTTATTTCCTAAACTTCATTTTTAGGTAACTTTTTGAAATTTGTTTACTCAGGTTTCATCCTCACAGTAAAGGTGGTTAGACCCAGCGTAAATTATTAAAAGGTAAAGGTCAATTAACTTGAATAATCTTTGGAGATTTATTGACCACATGGTGTCTACCATGTTTGGATGTCAGGCAATATCTTGCTCCAAGACTGACTCATAGAGGGAACTTTTCCAAAGATTTTGTAATTCAATATTGTATCACCTTCTCCAATCTCCAACCAGTTCTGCCAATCAGGACACCATTACAATCCACCTATCACAAAGGGCAAGAGGAGAGGTTTTTTGTTTTTTTTTAAATTTTTATAAATTTATTTATTTATTTTATTTTTGGCTGTGTTGGGTCTTCATTGCTGTGCGGGGGCTTTTCTCTAGTTGCAGCAAGCAGGGCTACTCTTTGTTGTGGTGTATGGGCTTCTCATTGTGGTGGCTTCTCCCGTTGCGGAGCACGGGCTCTAGGCACGCGAGCTTTAGTAGTTGTGGCATACGGGCTCAGTAGTTGTGGCTCATGGGCTCTAGGGTGCAGGCTCAGTAGTTGTGGTGCACGGGCTTAGTTGCTCCATGTGGGATCTTACTGGACCAGGGCTCAAACCCGTGTCCCCTGCATTGGCAGGTGGACTCTTAACCACTGCGCCACCACGGAAGCCCCTAAAGGAGAGTTTTTTTGTTTGTTTGTTTGTTTGTTTTTGTGGTACGCAGGCCTCTCACTGTTGTGGCCTCTCCCGTTGCGGAGCACAGGCTCCGGACGCGCAGGCTCAGCGCCCATGGCTCACGGGCCCAGCCCCTCCGAGGCATGTGGGATCTTCCCGGACCGGGGCACAGTCTCTCAACCACTGCGCCACCAGGGAAGCCCCAAGAGGAGAGTTTTGATGCTATCTTTTTCCAGGGACCTTAACCACTCCTATGATATTCTAGGATTTATAACTCCAGTAAGTTCAGCAATGTGCTTTGAAATTCCAAAGTTATCTAAATTTTTTCTTATCAACGAGTTTGGTTCCTGCCAAGGATTCTAAAGCAATTGAGAGTATGGAGGCGGAGGAGATACAAAATATCAAGCTATCAGTTCTCCATAAGATTATTATGAGGTGTCTATAGCATCCAACCATACAACCCTAACTCTTGTGAATGCCTTTCAACCAGAGACCCTTGGAACATACCTGGAGTTGAACAAGTTAGATTTATTACTCATTGTGGAGAGGGAAAACACATATCCTGGAAAACCATGCGTTGTTAAAAGGGTGGTAGAGAGAACCTATTACAGTACTTAGGCTTTGGTTGGGTAATTTTGGAGAAGGTCTAGAGAAGTGGACTTTGCTCTAGATTGCTTGCAGGAAGTGGGGCAATTTTATGATTGGGTATATCAATCATAGGGAGCCCTGACTAGAGTAAGGATAAAACTGTAATTGGTAAAGACGTAGCAAGCTCTCATTTCAGCCATGAGAGGTCAATGTTTGATATTTTTGTTGGTTACAGATGACCTTGTTTTTGTCTCATTTTATCATAGATTCAGAGTCTTGTCTGATGTTGATGTCCTGTGAGATTGTTTATGTCCAACAGGAGAACACAGTCCAGCTGTGAGTGTTGGAACAGTTCTTGGATGTCAGGGCTGCATTTCTCTTTCTCACTCTTTAGTATTCCTCAACCTGACAACATTATTCCTCTTTAAAAGTTCTGATTAATCAAAAATTCATGGGTGTCAAAAGATTACAAATGAGACAACTAATATTTCTATAATTAGCTTATACAATTCTATTTAAAAGTGAGGACACTATCACTAGTTTGCTAGTTTATACAGTTTTATTTCATATACTTTTATGTACTTACATAGTTTTAGTTCAGTGAAATATGCAATTTCTATAAGCATTGTTAAACTGTTGAACACTGAGCCCCATTGCTACTCTCCCAGCTAGTTAGAAGGGCTAGCCCATATGTGGAACCACATTGTCTATATTCTCTTAGTTATCTTTTCTTACTAAATCTTTTTGCTCACCTAAATAGAATTTATCAGTTTTTAGCTAGTTTTTAATTATTTCTGTGAATGTAAATGGAGTGGTACACAGCCTCCAAGTTGTCTTCATTGCAATGCTTTTATAATATTTTAATGAAAAGAACTTAGCAAAATTAACATTCATCTGGTCTTCCTCCTTCCATTTACCCCATGAAGGTAAGACATCAGTAACCAGTAAACACCATATTAAACGTACAGGTTAAATTCATTCATGACTGAGCATTTTCTAATGTGATAGGCACCTTGAAGAAACAATGGTAAACAATTCAGAAATGATCACTGCCACCTTCTTTTGGGAAGACAGATGATAAAGAAGAAGAAAACTAGTAACAGTATTTAACAATAAATAACAATCAAGTAATTATTGATTGTCAACGTAATCTGAAGGAAATAAGTTGCAGCAGAAGTATGGAATAATAGTGGGTAAACAGTTGCTTTAGTTAATATGGTCACAGAAGATTCAAAGAATGAAAAGGAAACAGCCAGGCAAGGCCAGAATAGCAGGTGCCGAGGTGTCTCGTACCTATCTGACCTTACCTCCTACAATTCTCCCTCTCCTTCACCCAAAACCAGGCACACTGGCTTCTTTATTCTTCCTCAGACTAACCGACCATATTCCTGCTTGGCCCCAAGGTGACTTCAAGGTTCACTTCCTCAGTTCATTCAGGTGTCTGTTCAAATGTTACCTAATCTAAGGCCTCTTCTATCACACAATCTAAATAACCCTCCTCCACTTTTCCTTCTTGGCATTTATCATGACCTGGCAGCGTATATGTCAATATTTATTTGTTTAGAATCTGTTTCCCTCCACCAGAATGAAGATTTCCTGAGAGCAGGACTTAGTCTCTTGTTCGCTGCTGTATCTCCAGCGTCTAGAGCACTCCTAACACTTAGTAAATATTTGATGAAAAAATAAGTGAGAAAATGGCCTTGCAGGTGGGAAGAGCTTGGTAACTTGGGAAACTGTCAGAGGTCAGAGTTGCTGGAGATTGAGTGAGTACAGACAGGAATGAGGTGAGGTTGTAGAAGATGGAGGCTTTGCCTAGTTGTGCAGCTCAGGTTATGCTAAGGAGTTTGGATTTTATGCCAATCCAATGGGAGGTCATTAAAGGTTTTTGACAGGGGAGTAAGTTGAGGGCTGCTATGACTGCCATGTTGGGAGTGGATTTTAGGGTGACAGGGTGAATTATGTGTGCAGCTATGAGGCTATCATGGTAATCTAGACCTACACCAATCCATGTTATAATCCATGTCTAATCCATGTTGTCATTTAAATTCAAATTAGTTAAAATGAAATGAAATGTGGTATTAGCCATACTTCAAGTGCTCAATTGCTACATGTAGTTTACCATACTGGACAGCACTCATATTAAACTTTACATCGTTGCAGAATGTTCTATTAGTAGTACTGTTTTAGGTAATAGATAACGTTGCCTTGAAAGAGGATGGCAACAAAGGAGTACGAGTGACGTGGACAGATCTGGAGATAGAACTGATAGGATTTCTTGATGGATTGAATGTGGCATTAAATCTGCAGATCAAGGATGGCTCCTAAGTTATGGTATGAGGTTTTTGGAGGTGGTGGCATTTACAGAGATGGGAAATACTAGAGGGAGAAATAGATTTGTGGGGAGAGATCTATCCATGTTAAATTTTTAATGACATGATACATCTAGGTTGAGTTAGCAACAGGGAGCTAGAAGTAGAACTCTTAAAGTTTGGGCTTGAGATATAAATTTGAGAGTTGTCAGCTTCTTATAAGTTTCCTTAAGTTATTCATTCTCTGACTTCATCAATTTCCTCTATCATTCTCATCAGTTGCAAACACATTCTAGTATTACCCATAATTCAAAACAAAACAGAACAAGAAATTTAGCTGTTGCCCCATTTCTCTGCTTCTGACAGCAAAATCTCTCACTTTCTTAGAGGGTGATGGATATAGAAAGTTTATGGGATTAATGGCGAGAAGGTCATGGAGAGAGCAAACAATTACAGCAGGGAAATACTAATGGATTAGGATAGATAGGAGTGGTGATTTAGAAAGTAGGATGTTTGAAATCAAAATTTCAGAAATCTCAAATGATTACAGAATTTCAGAGCAGTGTTGGTAAAGAATGATAAGATAAAAGAAATAAGTTCCCTTGTGTGGTCAAATTTAGGGTTGGCACTGAGCTGGCATTCACTAGCTCAGTCTTACAAATCGTCATAGTCAATGTCCAGTCTGTCTGGCTGTTGCTCCTGCCACACTGGCTATTAAATATCATCCTTGGTCAAGCAACAATTTTAAGGAACATTAACAAACTGGAACACAGAACATAATGGCCAGGATGCTGAAGGGTGTGGACACCTGGGCATGTTTATCTTGGAGAAGAGAGAAGGATCATAATTTCTCCCCTTCAAATATTTATGGAATTCTCATAGAGACTCTCAGGCCAGGTATGAAACTTGTTCTGCCTAGTAATATCTAATAGTTATTGAATGTTTACCATTATTCAGGCATAGTCTTAAGAACTTATAACTCTTAATCTTCTTAATAGTCATATGGAGGTAGGTTACATTATCCTCATTTTAAATATAAGGAAACATAAATATATTGAGTAACTTGCCTCCAGTGACATAACTAGTAAGTAGAGAAAGTTGGATTAAAGCCCAAGCACCCTGATTCAAACACTTATATCCTTGGCCAGTCCACTAACCATGTGGCCATCATTACACTGATGGCTTTTTTTTGTTTGTTTGCGGTACACGGGCCTCTCACTGTTGTGGCCTCTCCCGTTGCGGAGCACAGGCTCCAGATGCGCAGGCTCAGCGGCCATGGCTTGTGGGCCCAGCCGCTCCGCAGCATGTGGGATCCTCCCGGACCGGGGCAGCAACCCGTGTCCCCTGCATCGGCAGGCGGACTCTCAACCACTGCGCCACCAGGGAAGCCCACACTGATGCCTTTTGATTCAACATGAGCAAGAACTGTCAAGCAATTAGAACTGTTCAAAAAGAGAAAATGCTCGTAAGTTCCATGTAATATCTTCAAATCCAGGTTTCATATGTCCAAGGGTATTTTAGAAGGAACTCCGTGTTAGGGGCTTCCCTGGTGGCACAGTGGTTAAGAATCCGCCTGCCAATGCAGGGGACATGGGTTCAATCCCTGGTCCGGGGCAGATCCTACATGCCACAGAGCAACTAAGCTTGTGTGCCACAACTACTGAGCCTGCGCTCTAGAGCCTGCGAGCCACAACTGCTGAAGCCCGTACGCCACAACTACTGAAGCCCACGTGCCTAGAGCCTGTGCTCCACAACAAGAGAAGCCATTGCAATGAGAAGCCCGCTCACCACAACTAGAGAAAGCCTGCACAGAGCAACGAAGACCCAACGCAGCCAAAAATAAATACATTAAAAAAAATTTAAACAAGAAGGAACTCCACGTTATATGAAAGATTGAACTAAATTATCACTAAGATTCTATATTTAACCTAGTTCCTTACTTCTCATTCAGCCACCCATCTTAAACCTACACATTTTGTAAATGTCTTATCTGCATTTCTATCTAAGCCATTAATAGAAATACTGTACTTCGCAAAACCAAGGATAGAACCATTTTCATACCATTAAGACCTTCCCTTCAGGTTAACATTGTATGGTTATTTAATCAGCTGTGAAACTTCCTAGTCATATAATTATCTACTTACATTTTATATCTGTTCACAGGGACATCATAAAGTTCTCTATTAAGTGCTTCACTAAAATCAAGATTCATTAAGTTTATCTCATTCTCCCTAGCCACCATCTAATTAACTCTTTCCAAAAATTAAATTAGGTTAATTTAATATGGCATGTAAAGGATCACATGCTGGTTGCTCGTGACCACTGATTCCTTCTTTAAGTGTTCAAAACCCATCTGTCTAATAATTTGCTGTAAAATTTTGCTGAGGTTTATTTTTATTTAACAAACACTTATAATGCTTCATAAATACAACTTCATATAATTCCATGTGAGTATTTTTTTAATCTCCATTATACAGATGAGAAAATTGAGGCAGAGAGATAGGTTAAATAACTTGCCTAGGGCTACATAGCTAATAAATGGCAGAACTAGCCCAAACCAGTAGTTTGGATATAGAATCTGAGCCCGTAAGGACTAAGCTACACTACTTCACTGATACAAGACTTTGGAAATCCTCTAGCCTCCTTGTTTTTCTCTGTCTCCTACCCATCCCCCTCTGCCAACTCCCAATCTCCTTTTTGAAAAACAGAGTAACATTTTCCCATTTCCATTATTTTAAAACTTCCAGAGTGTTAGCTGACTCTATGCAGAATGCCTTTACTTGACATGGTGTATCCCAAAAGTTCCCCATCACATCCAATTCACCAAACAGATTCTCTGAGCATAAGAATGATGTAGAGATTAACTATTGCCCTATTCCCCATCTTTCTCAGATTTCTTAGATAACATTATCTTTAAGAGAAATACAGTAGTGTATCATTGTTTTATCTTGAGAGAATTTAAGTTACAGCCTGTACAGATAAATTACAGCAAATGGCCCCTCACTATCAGGACCATCTTTGTGACAACTTTTGTGTTTCTGAATTAGGAAAGGATCATCATTAGTCTGTATTTAGGCAGCCTGTGTGTCTTAGTCAGTTTTGGCTACTATAACAAAAATGCCATAGTTTGGGTAGCTTAAATAACAAACATTTATTTCTCACAGTTCTGAAGACTAGAAGTCCAAGATTTGGTGTCTGGTGAGGGCTTGCTTCCTGGTTCATAGCCATCTTCTTGCTATATCCTCACATGGCAAAAAAAAGCTGGGGGGGGGTGGTTTGAGAGCTCTCTGGGGTCTCTTTTATAAGGGTTTATAAGGCTCCACCCTCATAATCAAATCATGTCCCAAAGGCCTCACCTACTACCATCACATTAGGGATTAGAGTTTCTACATATGAACTTTGGGAGTATGCAAACTTTTGGTCCATCGTGCTGTTCCATTACTTCTATTTCTCTGTCCATTTATCTTCATCGAAATGCCTCTACCTATCCTTATGACCAAAGATTGCCATATAATTATATATCATTTCCAAAGCAATTGCTAGCCCAGTCTTTTCCCTTTATCTTTGAAAATCTATACCCTTTTATCGTTTCAATCAAATCATGAGTTTCATCCCACAAATCTTGATCTTACATTATTGATAATCATTCCTTTGTCAAGATTTGTTTGGAATTTAATGTCCCCTCTCTCTCTTCTCCCTCTTTTACCTATGTATCTACACAGGAAGAGTATTTTAATTATCGAGTATATCTTGCATTGCAGCTCATTTATGTGGCTCCAAGAAAGAATTTGCCTTGATATCCAGTGGTGCTTACCTAACTGTGAATTTTAAGACTGATGAATCTGTGGGAGAAAGAGGTTTTAAACTTATTTTGGAAGATATGACTCAGAAGCAATCACAGAAAAGCAATATCGGGATCCAACTGCCTATTAATGGTAAGAAATTGTTTTAAAACTTTTATTAAAGCAGGTACCATATATGCCTTAAAGTAGAATCTGGGGCCCACTGATTTAGGAGTCACTGGTAGTCAGTCACCTTGCTCTAATACTAAAAATAGGATAACTTCATTTCCAACCATTCCTTAAGGCATGAGAATTTGGTGGTTCAGGTAGATCATGTGAGGTAATAAGGTTAATTGAGGTGAGTATGTGTCTATATGTGTGTATGTTATTTTTATTTAAGAAATAATGATAAACATAAAAGTCAGTCAGTTGCTATTTAAAAGATCCACTGGGGCCATTCAGGCTGAAACAAGGGTAGAGTTCAGTGTGTTTCCATGTCTCTGTTAACATATTTTTTATTAAGTAACTGCCTCCCCACCCCCATGAAGAGCCCTCAAAAGGAATATTTTAGCTGAACCTATACTAACTTCTCTGCATAAAATAGAAACAAATGTGCTCATTTTTATATACTTATCCTATCTAATTTTAAGCTAGAATTCCATTAGTTGTGCTTAAGACTAAGAAACCTAATGAATCTATTATTAGGAGATTTTCTTGATTGGAGTGTAATTGCAGGAAGAATTTAATCCATGTGAACGCAAAGTTCTTTTTGATGTCGCTCTGTCTTTCCTAGGAGAGTGGTGAATGGGCTCTCCTAAGAATCCTGGATTTGAGCTGTAGACTACTGAACCACATCACCCTATAGGTGTGATTTTTAATTGTTAAAGGGATGCTCGCCCAATTGACCCTTCTTCTGTGTCCATTGCTTTTGTCTTTCATCACTATATCTCTAAACAGACCCTTTATTCTCACAGTAAAAATATTTAGCCTCATTTCTTTTTTTAAGTATTTTAAAGTAAGTTGAATACTAATAAAATATTGCTGTTATACATGTGTACAAACAGCCCAAAAGTCTGAGTTACTACATATAATGTGGATTACAAATGCAATAAAAAACATGCAGTAATGCAGTAAACCTCAATGCACTAAAAACATGTTTGAGTAAATACCTTTTGTGGGGTTTTTCTCCCTAAAACCTAGGATAATCTTAATTCTGAAGAGTCTGCATATTTTTTAGGCATATGTATTTAAAAGGAAGAGGGAATCCATGTGTTATACATATCTGAAAAGAAATTAGAAATGAGTTTTGACATAAGGATTGGATAAACACAAATCCACTATGCTAGAAACTTTTTGTTTTAAATAGATTTCTAGTGTAAAAAAAATCTCAAGTAAAGAATTCACAAGTGATCATATCTTATCATTCTGAAATTATATGGCTATGGAGAGGCTTAATTTTCTTTATATTTAAGTCTCTTGTTATTCCCTGGTAAATTTCTTTATAAATCTGAGAATGGATTCTACCAATAAACACATTGGTAGAAATTTCCCCTATGCTTTTCCTTTATATAAACGTTTTATTTTGAAGTATTTTGATGTGTCTAGATATGTTATACTGGGATAACACAAATGATGCCACAGAAAGAACAATTTCCAGTAATTTCATGATTAAGTGCAATACTTTTTTAAAAACTGATTTGTGTTCTGATTCGTCTAAAGACGTATATATTAATGCTTTAGTTAACTATTGATTTTTACTCATTTAAAAGCAATGGAAGAAAAGATGAGTCTCATCTCTTGCAAAGAATCCTAGTTTTGAACCTACAAAAGAAATAAATGCCTCCATTCTGAGACTTTAATAGACTTTCACAAGTATTGCTATCTGATGTTTTGTTGTTACTTTTCTAAGGGCTAACAGTAGAAAACAATACCAGAAGACAGCCAGCCCAAGACAAATGTGGAATTCCTGTTGTTGACCCATTTCTCATGGAAGGATCTGAGAGGAATACAAACGTGTTGCCAGCCAAGCTTGGGAAGCCCAGAGTGGTTGGTGGCCGTGCCGCCCCTGCGATGTCGTGGCCCTGGCTGGTCAGTCTGCAGTACCAAGGACAGCATTACTGTGGAGGTGCTCTGATTGGGAGACAGTGGGTCCTGACAGCGGCACACTGCAACTTCAGGTGTGTGCCCAAGTGGTGCAGGGTTGGGGACAGCAGGGCGGTGCGGAGCTATTTGAGGGTCCACAGCGGGTGCACTCCTTCTGTTCTCCCCATGTCACAAGAAACATTAAGCATCAGGTCCCACTGATACAGTCCCCATCTTGCAAATGAATGAACGTGTTAGGTTTATGAAATTTTCTGTGCTTCACTAATACACTTACTACTAATAGCTTTTAATTTTAAAAGCAGCTTCCTGCCTCTAGGTATAATTTAATTAATAAGTAACTAACAACACCCCCCCATCCATAAAAATGAAGGTAATGATGTCTCAACATTTTTGCATCAGTCTCTCAGCATGGTGCCCAGAGCCGAGGGGCTGCTCAAACGTGGCTTCCTTTCCTCCTTGCTCTCCTCTACGGACTGTCTGGTGATCATACCCAGTCCTGAAATAAATGTGTAAAGTTTCAAAGAATTTTAAAGAATGTCCTTTAAAGGAATTTTTTTTTCTTTGACTTTATCTGAATCTTGGTCTCAATGTAATATGGAAATATCTGAAAACTCCTTCCTCAAAGGAGTCTTAGCTTGACGTTTTTAATATTATCTCCCAGAAGTAGTGAGACAGTTGACATTGTCATACAATGTCCCATAGCTGAATAAGTAGATATGACATTTTCAGGGTCCCTAAAATTGGCTTTATAATGAAAGCATCTGCTCAAATAACATGGTGAGCAGGAAGCTTCAATGAACCGAAAACTCAATTTCTTTAGCATTCCCCAAGTCTTACTTTTGATATAGCTAAATCACAAGAAGGCATCCTTATTAGGGCAGTTTTCAGACTTTCATGTGCTTAAAGTTACCTGGGGAGTTTGCTATAAACAGAATCTTAGAATATTAATCCTGAAATTTGATTTGCTGAGTTATGTCTGGGATTCTGCATTCTTTATACACATGCCAGATTTAATGCATGTGGTCCCTAGACATTTCTTTGAGAAACATCGTATTAGGGAGTAGAGTCACTATAACTTTCAGGATAGTTTCAGTGACCATCACATAAGTACATTATATAATGCATAATAATACATAAAATCATTATCTTGAGGCATCATGAATCTTAATTGTCAAAAATATATTGTACTAAATCATTTTATTTGATGTTATGAAGGCAAGAAAGTAGATACTTTAAAAATTTTCTCAAGGATTGAATTAATCAGAAACTCCCATTTTCTAAGAATTCAGGATAATAAGGATATTAATGTGGATTAAAAAGTTTAAAGAAAGTTTTGGGGACTAGATTTTGGCAATAATATAATTGGAGTATAGAAGCAAAAAAAATGTTAAAGAATACATTCTTAGTAATTCTGAAAAGTGATGGCCTCATTAAAAGTGGTATCTATTTCCTCACTCCCTTTTCTTATGACAAGTACTGTCACAGACCACCTGGTAATAGGAAGAAGTTACCTGTGGAACACACGAAATAGAGATTTGATACCAGTGAAAGCTGTATACACTCACCCCAGCTTCACACAGTTTCCTCCCAATGATGACATATGCTTGCTGCATCTGGAAAACCCTGTTGAACTAGGTCAGTATGGATAACTCTTTTCCATATTTTGAACCTTTTATCTTCCATCTTGCTTAGAAGTGCTGCATGTACTTTTGAAGTTAAATAATTATTTTAAAATTTTCTTACATTCTAAGATACTTTCTCTAAAAGCTGAAGTATCTGCATAAACATTTTACTGTTATGTGCATTTAATTGACAGAGGTCTAGAGAAGATTTCAGAGAAGTATGTTTTTAACTTTGTCCTATATATTCTCCTGAGACTCTTTATGTTCTATGAGGTTATCCCAAATACTTGGAACATCAGTTTGAACCACCAGATGTTTAATTTTCTGTGCCTTCATAACTTAGTAAAATCTTGGTTTTTAAAAAAATGTTTACTTAAGCCAAAGCTAAGTGAAACTGAGGCATTGTTAATCCTGGCTCTGTCAGGAAGTAGCCATGTGATCTTGGGCATGTTATATAACTTCTGTGACCTTAGCTTTACCGTTTGTAGAAAGGGAATGGCGGTAACCCACCTACCTACTTAGCACAGGTGAGCATTCAGTGGGAAGGTGTATTGGGGGGAATGTAACTAAGATCTGTGGATAGTTCCCACTTTCACACCCAAGCCTTTCCATGGCATCACAGGGATCTGGGACAGTTTTCTTCCTTTGCTCCAGTTCTCTCCTCTGTTTCTGCCTACAGACCTCCCTTTGTATGTCTTTTCGGTGCATTCATCCTACAAACCCCCAATCATGGTTCAGTCTACCATTTGCTTTTTATGCTTTTAAAACTGAGTCAGTGAGAGCATTTAGAACAGTGCTTCTTAACCTTGACTACGCATTATCATCCTCTGAGTTGCTTTAAAAACAAAACAAACAAAACTATCAGCCCAGATGCATTTTGGAACAATTAATTACAATCTCAGGATTGGAGCTCTGACATCAATATTTTTTCTCTTTATCCTGCTTCTTAAATTTATTTTTAGTTAAACTTTCAATGCTGAGGTAATTGTAGATTCACATGCAGTTATAGGGAATAGTACAGAGAAACCAAAGTACTTTTTAACCTGGTTTTCACGAATGGTAACATCTTGCAGGATTTGACATTGATATAGTTGAGATACAGAACATTTTTGTCACCATAAGGATCGATACTGTTGCCCCTTTATAGCCACACCCATTTCCTTCCTCCCCACTCCACCCTCCCCACCCAGACTTCTGTCAACCACAAATCTGTTCTGTTTCTATAATTTTGTCAATTCAAGAGTGTTACATAAATGGAATTATATAATGTGTAACCTTTTGGGATTGACTCTTTTCCTGGGCATAACATCCTGGAGCTTCATTTATGTGGTTGCATGTATCAGTAGTGCATTCCTTTTAATAGCTGAGTACTGTTCACAGTATGGATGTTTAACCACTCGTAACGTCTAACCATTCATTTGTTGAAGAATATCTGGGTGGTTTCTAGCTTTTATATGTTACAAATAAAGCTCCCACGAACATTCGTGTAAAGGTTGTTTCCTTTTTTTAATTTAAATAATGCTGGATTGACTATCCTTATGTGTACATTTTTCCAGGTCTATGATTGCCTTAAGATAAATTTCTCGGAAGCAGAAATGCTGGATTTAGGGCATAACTGTTTTCAAGACTCTTGACATATTTCTAAGTTATAAACACAGCTGGATGTGGAGTACAAGTCAATACATCCCCCTCCTCCATCCTGCCAAATGATGCAATCTGGCAATACCTGTCAATTTTTAGTGTGTGCCCTGTGGTCCAGCAACTCAGTCATCCAGGAATACTGGCACAAATGCACAGATGCATGATCTTGGAAACTTGATGCAGCTTATAAGGGAAAAAATTAAAAGTCTAAATGTTTTCCAATGGGATTTAGTAAATCGAGGTACATTCATTATCTGAATACCATATGCTATTAAAAAGAATGATGTAATAATGATGCCATGTAAATGGCATGATCATAATCTAGTAAATGAAGAATATCAGAATAAGAAAAATGGCTGATTAAAAATATGTTGTTAGTAGGAAAATGTTATTTAGCTCAAGGAAATTTGGGAGAAGATACGATAGAGCAATGATTATCTGTGAAGGCAGAATAACATAAGATTTGGCACACGCGTAGAGAGGTGAGTAGGAAAAGAATAGACAAGTTACAAACAGTTTTATGTAATTTTATTAAGAGATAGCAGTAGAAATAAAGAACATATCACTGATATAAATGGCCTATAATAGCAGATATGCTGACACATTTAAGTATGTAAAAATCTGGATGAAAATGAAGTTAAATAGCCTGGGAAAACAAACACAAGAGCACTGCAGTGTGTGTGTGTGAGTGTGTGTGTGTGTGGCATATATACACACAGACACACAAACCCACAATATTTATATATACACAGATTTTGGTGATAAGAAAAAATGTAAATGTTTAAATGTATAATGTATCAATATATTTTATAATAACCTGTGGAGATAGAATTAGATATAAAAATACTTTTTAGCTGTAAAAATACTTTAACAGTTAAATTGCTACGTGTTTTTCCCCGTTCTTCATATAACATAGTTGAAAAGAGAAGACAATTATAGGGACTTCCCTGGTGGTCCAGTGGTAAGGAATCTGCCTTACAATGCAGGGCACTCGGGTTCAATCCCTGGTCGGGCAACTAAGCCCGCGTGCCACAACTACTGAACTTGCGTGCTTCAACTAGAGAGCCTGTGTGCCACAAACTACAGAGCCCATGCACCCTGGAACCCGAGAAAACCCACATGCCACAACTAGAGAGAAGCCCGCACGCCACAACAAAGAGCCCACGTGCTGCAACTAAGACCCGACACAGCCAAAAATAAATAAATAAATAATAAATCTAAAAAGAAGACAATTATATTCTCCACTCTCATCTCAAATTCAACAAGGTGATGTCCTGAAGGCACATAGGCAAAAAGACAGATGCGCTTTAAAAAATGGTTATGGATGAGAAGCCCCACATTTCAGTGTAGGGCATGTGTTTCTGTTTCCCTAGGAGGATATGGAAATACCTGGAGCAAAGTGGTAACGTGTATTGGGATGATCCCCTCTGAGTAAATAATAGGTGGGATCTTCTGGAAGACTTTATTAAATTACAGGGTTAGAAAGGGTACTGTTAGGTCAAAGTAGGTATTTCTAGAGCCATCACTGAAGAGCAAACAGTATAGACAATGTTAATATGAATCTTACGGACTAACTGATATTTGCGTTTTTCTTTCTCATCCTTTTAATTAGGAAAGTTTGTATCTCCAATCTGTTTGCCAGGGAAAGATGATAAAATAAATTTACTTTCCAAATGTATGACTGCTGGATGGGGAATAACTGAACCTCATCGTGAGTATATTTTATTACCTCTTCTAAGATTAGAATCCAAACAAATATATGTGAAGTCTGAGTATACTGTTTACTCATTTTCAATTTTTCTGTATTTTTAATAGGAATGATAGTGGAAAATTTTTTTCATAATGGACCTAAAGGTGACTGGTTGGGCTTTAGGCCATCATATTCATTAATACAAGTTCACTGATACTTTTAAAAACTGTGTTGGTAAATATCTAGTGATGTTATTACCTAATATTTGTGTATGCACACACACACATAATTGTTTTCACAACAGTGTAGATATTTCTATTGTGAAAACCCATACTTGTATATGAGCCTATTCTTAAAGCTGTGAGGCATTTTTCTGAAATGATAGGCTGGTATAAAAGGTAAATGGGTAGATATGATATCACTTATACGTGGACTCTAAAATATGACACAAATGAACTTATTTATGAAACAGAAACAGACTCACAGACAGAGAGAACAGACTTGTGGTTGCCAAGGCGGGGGGTAGGGGAGAGTTGGAGTGGGAGTTGGAATTAGCAGATGCAAACTATTATATGTAGAATGGATAGACAGCAAGGTCCTGTTGTGTAGCACAGGGAACTATATTCAATATCCCGTAATAAACCATAATGGAAAAGAATATGAAAAAATGTACATATGTAATAACTGAATCACTCAACTATACGTCAACTAAAAAAAAAGGTAAATGGGTAGAAAGATTATGTGCAGGTATTCTAGTCCGTATAAAGATCAAACTCATGACTCTGGTCTCACATACACCCTATTCTGCAAATGAATTAACTACCCACAAATATCCAATAAACTAAAGAGTTATTTAGAATGCAATTTCACTTGTCAGCTTCCAGTCAGTGTCAGCACTTAACCAGAATGTCTGCTCAGCAGAAGTCAAATCAAAAGAACGAGAATGTCATGAAACCGGTGAATTAAAGTATAGACTTAATATGTAAAAAATGTATATTGTTTGCTTTATCAACAACTGATTTGGGTGTAAACTTTGTCTTTTTTGCATAAAGTGATGTTTTTATATCTTCTGAGGACTATACTAAAGATAAAAGAACCCACATAAAATGTTTTTCATTCTTTCTGTTGTATAAGCCACTGTGGAGTGACTATATTAGTTTTTTAGAAGTCACCTAACAGCATCACTATAGTGCTGAGAGGGGAGAATGGGTGGGATTTAACCCTCGGAGTCTGTGTATATATAAGGCTATTTTTGTTTTATCCTTTAATATCATTTGCCTATGTGTTTTTATTCCTTTTCTACTAGAAGATGAATTTCCTAAAACTGTGCAGCAGGCAAAGGTACCACTGATTAGTAGTACATCTTGTCGAAGCTACTGGGGACTGGATATTAAAAATACCAATATATGCGGAGGGGCTGCAGGATCATCGTCCTGTATGGTAATGAAGGCCTGCATTGATGAGGGCAGGAGTTTTTTTCTCAGTGTGTCTTATGAATGGGTGTTTGCTGACCATAAAAAGGTATAAATATGGTAGTTTTAAAATGAAAAGTGAGAGGAGTAAGTACATTGCTAAATTGATGTACTGTGATTACCAATTTGATATTTTTGTGGATTCTATTCTCAAAAGGAATTACTTGTTCAACTGCTAGGTTGAACTATGTGAAACTGATAACTTTCAACTGTTTTTGATCCACAAAAAAATGATTTCTTGTGGTTCAACTTCATAGCTGTATTAGGTAGCTCAAACTACCTACTTCCAGTAGCACTGAAAATATAAAGATGCTTTCACGTAACTCAAAACCATCATTTAGTCATTTATATTAGATGCTTGAAACTTTCTGCATGGCATAGTCTATTATCAGCATAAAATAAATTTATGCTAAATGTTTCTTTCAGCCTCGCCTTGAAAATGTAGATTTTGATCTGATTCAGAGATCTGTAACATCAGCCAACTACCTCAGTGGTTGTAGTTCCCTATGCTGTTATGAGCAGAAATCAGAGACGAGAGTGACTTACACACTGTTGGATCATCCCCTGCAGTTGGGGGTTAGTGTCAGCCATGAATCATGCAGCCAGAATGAACTTCCCTTTTTGCTGGTTGCAGGGAGATTCTGGAGGACCACTGCAGTGTGCCCAGGATGGGCAGTACAAGCTCATCGGTATTGTGAGCTGGGGCAGCAGTAATTGCCATCCTGCCGCACCAACGGTCTTCACCAGAATTTCTGCTTATAGAGACTGGATCACATCTGTCACTGGAGGAGAAGCATGATCACCGGAAGAGCAGCATGGTGGAATTGTGTTCCTAAGTGGGAAAGGAAATACATGACCGCCTACCTGAAAAATACGTCTCTTGTCATTGCTAAAAAACTCAATGTCACTTCCCCCAACCCTTGTCATTGAGGAGCTTGGATTTGGTGTGTACATACATTCAATATTAAACGTTGGTCACAGAAAGCTAATGTTGGTTCATGCCTCCTGGGAACTTACAATCTTAAATGTCATTAATTTCAGGTCTAGTGTACCATGTACTATATGTCAAATTTGAATACCATCATATATACTTTTACTATTTTTTTAATTTGGTTAACATTGGAAGATATGAAGGGAGATGTTATTCACTCCATATAATTCTTTTTTTTTTTATTTTAAAGATTCTTTTAAGCTTTTTAAAAAATTTTATTTTATTTACTTATTTTTGGCTATTATTGAGCTGGCAGGCGGATTCTTAACCACTGTGCCACCAGGGAAGCCCTCACTCCGTATAATTCTTAATTTTACTCACATAGAACAGTGCCCTATGCACAGGTTTACAGGAATGGTCCCTGTAAGTTTCACAATTTCAGTGAGCAATTGACATTTATGAAATTATTTATCAGGCTTATCATTTGATTTTTAAATTTTTAGATAAAATCTTAGGATATTTCACTTTTTACAAAACATTTATCTGAACTTCAGCTGACCAATACCCTCATCTCTCTAGGCTTAGCCAAAAACTAAGGAAGGCCCCTGAGCCTGGATACTTAATGCCAAAGCCCATCACAGAGATATATAATACAGAATAAGAAGTCTGAAGCAACTATTTTTTCTTATTTTCCACCAAAATTTATCATTTGGTTTCCAAAATTACAGCATTCAAAAAAGGAGGATAGTTTAACTTTTTAGGTAAGCACAATATAACCTAATCAAAGAACAACTCATAAAGAAATTAGCAAAAAATAAATACTTTTTTTTCTTTCTTTCTCTGATCTCCCTTTCTCTCACCCCCCTGTCCCTACCCCTCTCTTTTTCTCTGTCTCTCCTCTCTTTTGCAAATGCTATAAAGGGAAAATATTTTGAATTTCCCAGTATTTACTAAAAACCTCTTACATGAATATTGGTCTAAACTGCTTTAATTAATTTAAATTATACTCTTTGATAGGGACTCAGTAAATTGAAAGATGAGATTTACAATAAGGATTCTCTAATTCTTATGTTAATTTGTTTTGTACCATTTTTACTTTGTCTCATTGAATTTCTCTCATCTTTTCAATCAGATGACATTAAGGGGGGTTAAAGATGGGCTGTATTAAAATGTCAGGCCTGTCTAAAGCTTTCTTCTTCACAGTATGATCTGAAGGTGGTTAATTTTGGTACTGGCACAATCTCTGACCTCCTGGGACAGTGATCTGGTGGTGAAGCTTGAGGGCTCTGTCAGCAAAGGACGAAGGGCTAGCATTCCATGTACTACCTAAGGAAGCTGCCTGACTTTCATATGAGGGTCAGAGACTGGTGCTCTGTTTTCAGCTTGAGTTGGCAGTAATTTTCAAATTGTTCTGTATTTAATTTTTTCCCTATTGAATAGAACTGTGTTAGACTATTTTACTATGTTAGACTGTTTTACTTGCCCTTTCTCTAGTTGAAAGCCAATATAACTCAGGAGGGACATAAGCTTTATTTCTTACTTTGACTGTTTCTTCTTCCCAAGAACTCTTTTTTATTCTTTCATTTCAAGGTCAAGCTCTATGTGGATTAGACTACAATCAATTTTGTAAGTTGATATAGTCTGTAAGGGTTACATAGCCAAATTAAAAAAAAATTAGAGACCTAGTAACCTAAGTTTTCACTCATGTGTGTATTTAAAAATGGCCTCGTTGAGCACCTACTGTGTGTCAAGTAGGGGCACCTTGAAAAAGGAAGTTTCCCTTATCTTTAGCATCTCATTCTAGTGGAGAAGAACAATATACAAAGGTAATTCCAATTCCACATGCCATGGGAGCTGCCAGTCTAGGAGGGAACAACCAACACTTTCTGCAAGGATGGATGGAGGTTTTGCAGGAGAAGTAATGTTTGAGCTGAGTTTTAAAGCTCAAGTATTAGTTGATTTGATTTTTGTTTTATGTTTTGATGTTTTATACACCAGTATCTTATGTTAAAGAAATCTGTATCAAGCTCTTTTCCTATTAACAATTACACATACTCTGAATCTCTCCTGTCATTTGGATTGTTGGAACATTTTGTTATTCATTCTTAAGCCATAAATTGCATTACTTCACTTTCTCTAACCCTCCGTCTTGTATTTTTTTTTTTTTTTAATATTTATTTACTTATTGGGCTGTGCTGGGTCTTAGTTGTGGCACGCGGGATCTATTTCCCTGACCAGGGATCGAACCCGGGCCCCCTACTTTGGGAGCATGGAGTTTTAACCACTGGACCACCAGGGAAGTCCCCTCCATCTTGTCTTCTTCATAAAATTTTCAATAATATAGTTCCAATTTCATGCATATTCTTTGTCAATTTAACAGTCAACAACTTAAGCCTGACAAGTGTCTAATTCTCACCAAAGATTAACAGCTTTGGGCACTTACCTGATTTCATCTTGGTCTCAACTTTATTATCAGTAGCATGATCACTTTCATTTTTCTATCCCCCACAGATATTTATAAAATAAGAGTAAATTTAAACCAAATTGTCAGATAGTGGTAACACAAACAACTGCTGGGGCCAAAATAACTAAGAATCTCTTAAAGAGGCAAAATGAAGCGGGGGGAATGATAACAGAGGCAATTAAGCTAGAGTAATTAAGACAGGGTGGTATTGCTGCAGAGATAAATGATCAAGAGAACAGAATACAAAAGCAAGAAATAGCGCCATCTTACATTCTCTCAATTGGCAAAATGCACAGTGTGACAAGATAAACAGATAAGGAGAATGTGGAGTGGAGGGGAACTCTCCTCAAGGCTGGGGGTGGGGTGCAACTCAGATAACATGGGTAAAACTGAAGATGCCAATGTCTTCTGAGTCAGCAATTCTACCTCTAGGTAAATGCCCTAGAGCATTGTCTTCAACCATGGCTGCAATTAAATGAAAACATCTGGGGCATGGAGGGGGGGTAATTTTTTTTTTTTTTTACTATTTATTTATTTGGCTGTACCAGGTCTTAGTTGCGTGGCACGTGGGATCTAGTTCCCTGACCAGGGATCGAACCCAGGCCCCCTGCACTGGGAGTGCTGAGTCTTAACCACTAGGGCACCAGGGAAGTCCTAGGGGTAATTTTTTTAACTCCTTACATGATGCTAATGTGCAGTCAGGTTTGGGAACAGTGTCCTAGGAAAGTGATGCAACCATGACCACTAAACATGTACAGGAAAGTTTACAGAAATGTGAATAGCAGCAAAAGCCGGAATTCCCAATGTCCACTAGAGAAGCATGGATAATCAAAATCTATATAGTATACTCACACAGCAGTAAAATATATGACATTCCACAGGCTCTTTAGGTGAATCTTAAAAGCAATGCTGAGCTTAAAAAGCAAATTTCAGAAGCGTAGGCACCTTATAAAGCTCAGAAGCAGGCAAAATTAAACTGCTCAGGTTTCATATATGGTTGAAAAAAATGCCAGGGAAAATAACCCACCATTCAGAGCAGTGGGCGGGGGGTGTGGGGATAGGATGGAGGAACCACACACAAGTGGTAGTAATAATTTTCTAGTTAAGTTGGTGGTGGTTTTACAGATGTTTATGATCTTGCTCCATAACTCACATAATACTTCTGTGTATACTGAATACTACACAGTAGAAGTATACTTACAGACCTTTTAAATAATACTAGCTTCTCAGCATAGAACCTAATCTTCTCTCCAGGTGATTAGAGTTCCACACTCATTCGGAGCATTATACACTTGCATTTTTGGCAGTTCCCTTTGCCTAGAAAGCACAAATTGTCACTGACACTTGCATTCCCTGATGTCACTATTTAACTTTGCTTAGTTAACACTGGCAATTACATTTTCTACCATCTATTCTCTTCCGGGGAAAAGGGTTTAAAATTTGTTTATCTTCTAGGTGCCAGATATTACTTGACATTTCCATTTAGGTCATTTAATCATTAAAAATAATCTTATGAAAATGTTTTGAATGTAATATTAATAACCTCTGGGAATAGGGATTAAGTGTTGGTTCTGAAACCAGAGTTTCTGGGTTCAAATCCCGCCTTCATCGTCAACTAGTGTTATGACTTTGGGCAAGTTAGTCTCCTTATACTTCCATTTTCTCATCTATAAACTGGAGGTAATAAAAAAACCTATTCATAGAGATATCCTATAGTTAAAGGAGTTTATAAATTCAAACCACTTAAAAAAGTGGCTGGCACCTAGTAAACTTTCAGTTCATGTTAGTTATTATTTTGTGCATTTTTCTAAAATGAAGTTTTAAAGAGGAATCCTCCCCAACCTGACCTTGGATCCTTTAAAAAATATTTGAAGAGAACAGTTAAAAAATTGTTACAAAAATGGATGAACCTCAAAATCATTATGCTAATTGAAAGAAGCCAGTCGCAACAGACTACATGTTACGATTCCACTTACATGGAATGTAGACAAATTTATAGACAGAAAGCAGAACAGTGGTTCCCTAAGGTTATGGGTAAGTGCAAGAAATAACAAAATGGGGGTGATGGAAATGTTCTAAAATTAGATTATGGTGATGGTGGCACAACTGCATAAATTTACTAAAATCATGGAATTGTACACTTACAAATTTTTTTTTAAGGAACAGTTCCAGAATTTTTACTTTAATGGAACTTTTTTCAGGATGGGTAAAATCTGATTAAACTCTCATGTTTGAATGTAGTCAAAATCCGGCAATACACTGCTATGTGTGCAGGCAGAGGCTATGTCATATGTTACTTGGGGAGAGGTTGATTTTATTAAGCCTTGCTGTTCAAGAATACAGTATAGCTTTCTAATTTTTCTGTTCTTTTTTATGTCTCCATTTTTTTTTTCAAAAATTCTCTTCATAATTTCCCTAAGGATTTAATTGGGGAATGACAATCCCATTAGGCTACCTTAGTAGCTTTCCATGTGCCGACTTCTTTACATATATTGATTTAATTCTGAGCACAACTGTATCAGAAAGGCATTCTCTTTCCCATTTTACCCATGAGATTGAAGCTAGGGAGGTTGACTTGTTTTACATCAAACATCTGGTTTCAGAGAAAAAAAAAAACACATAGATTTTTCTGATTACAGACTTTAATTACTATATCACATGGCTGATGGGTGTTTTCAGAAGATAATGTAGGCAAGAGTGTGGAGTTTGGACTGGGGAGATAAGACTGGGAGCATGGAGAGATTGGAACTGGGCTGGCTTCATTCACACACTTGAACATGAGAAGGAAAATAAAATTGGAGAGAGGTAAAAAGAAGACTTACGTGTAATAAGGGAGGTTCAGTTTTCAGAGAGCTTAAAAATTTCCTTGAATCCACCAGAAATTACTTGCCAGCTGCTGGTTAAAAAGACGTTACTACAGTAGTTTGAAGGAATTAGGATTTTTATTCTCTTACTTAAATGGAGTCAGGCAGCTGATAGGCAGCTCTACAAAGTTAGAGGGCCTGCGGCTTTTCCTGTCTTCCTCCTCCACCATCCTCAGTGTATCGATTCAATCCTCAAGTCATAAAATTGTTGCAGGGCTCAGGTCATCACAGTCACATTCCAAGATGGGAAATGAGGGAGGGCAAGGAGAAAAAGGGATAAATGGCTTTCATAAAAGCCCTACTCAGTGACTATTATTTACATATCTACCTGCCAAGCCTGGGAATATAGTTCTTCACTTGGGTTTACTGTCCAGGATTCTGGTTCTAAAGAAGGAGAGAAGAGTATTTACATGGCAACCAGAAGTCTCTCCCACATATCTAATTATAATACTTTGCATTAATTTTACTTTTATTACCTTTTCTAAGAATAAATGCAAAAGAAAGTGTCAATTAAAAGGTGATACTGTGATTGTATAAAGCAAAAATTATAATTCTTTATTTCACTGCTATCCTTTTCCCATTTCCGCTAGTTATCATTTTTAATAGTCCCGGACATCTCATAACAATAATAGGAGTTTCAGAAGGAGAAAATAGAGAATATGGAGGTGAGAAATTAATCAAGAAAACTTCCTAGAACTTAAGGGTATGTGTTGTCAGGTGGAAAGAATGCACTGGATGCCTAGCACAAGAGTGAAGATGGACCCAGATCACAGATGTCACTGTGAAGCTTAAAGGCACTGGGGACAAGAAAATTACACAAGATTCCAGAGAAAAACAGGTCTCATACATAGGGTCAAGAATCTGAGTGGCTTTAGACTTCTCATCAGGAATATTTAAATGCACAAAGATGCTTTGCCATGTGGACCTCTCCACTGGGCTTCTTGAGTGGGCTGATGACAGAACAGCTGCATTTCCCCAAAGGATGATCCAAGAGAGGGCAAGGGGGAGCTGCACTGTCCTTTATGGCCTTTGCTAGCACCCTTTAAACTTTAAATAATTGTTTTTTTGATTCATCCTTGACAAATCATATAGTTTAACTGAATCAAGCCTATCTGCTTGGTGTATAGACCAAAAAAAAAATAATAAAGTACTAATTTCCCAGCCTCATTTTTTCCATCTTTTGCCTCCAAATGAAAGACTCTAATGGGTTCCTGTGTGTTCCTTCAGCATGGACTTGGCTTAGGATAGACATGACGTCAATGGCTTCTCTTACCTCAGACTCAGCAATCCCCATCTCTATTATGATGGGAGTGCCAAAGGGCACTCAATGTGCTATAGAGCATCACCCTTATAGATGGATGTGATACCAAAGCAGCAGCCTCAATCTGTGTCAAGGACTCAGATCTTTAATGAGGTTCCCCCAACCTAACTACCCTCCATTAGAGGAAAAATCAACTTCTGACCAAGTTTACTCATGCAGACTGGTTCATGAGATGGTGAAGGGCAGGGGGGAACAGGTCTGACTGGCTTCTTTCCTTCTAAGACCCAGACAGGGAGGAGGGGGACCTCACTATTGTTGGTTCAACTATCCTTTACTTAGAAAAACAAGTTTAATTTGTAAGAGTATTTGTCAGGTTAGGTCCTGTTGAACAGTAAGATATACAAATGTATTCATAATTTTTAGTCAAAGCATCTGAACTCTGACCATATATTATTTACATATTTAGCTGCTTCTATATTTTTTATATGATAGGAAAATCAACTTATGGACATATCTCATATATGGGATGGAAATTATTTGACCTTTTTAGCTCAACATCAGTGTTATATAATCATATCAGAAAATGGAAAAATGGAAAAATGTCTTCTGCTGTGCTCAGTTGAAAGTTGATTTTCTTTCTGTCATATCATCCTGGGTTTTTTTCCTTTCTAATTATGATAGTTTGTCACATACATAAAAATCACAGAGTCTGGTGTACAGCATGAAACTGGAAATAGTCTTAATGAAGGATATTGATTGGTCATTGGGATTGATAGCTAGTGACTGAATCTGAGGTTAGTGGTGCCATTGACTTTTGTAGATACAGTGCAGAAGAAATAGATTTGGGGTAAATTATAAAATCCACTTGGGATATATTGAATTTGAGGTGTTTCTGGGGCATTCATGTAGCAAAAAGTATTAACTTACCTTAATTTTGTTGCTTACTTGCTAAAACTTTTATGCAAACTGCAGAGAACTAAAAAAAGAAAAAAACAAACAAAAACCAGTATGAAAACACCTTTTGATCATTTGCACAAAATACAGGTTGTTTAGCACCAGTTGTTAATTCCCAATCTAACATCTATCTCCCAGTTCTCTTTTGTGGGCAATGTTACCAAACCAGGTCCGTTTTACCTAGCGCACAGCAAGCCCAAATGCTGAGATGCTGAGGTTTGCAGCAAAGGCAGGGTTTTTCCACACAGCAGCCAAGCGAGGGGGCTGGAGGGCAAATCTCAAATTTGCCTTCCTGAAGGCAAGGGGCTCTGGGTATTTATGGAATAAAGAAGCAGGGCGGTCTCAGTGGGGGAGCATGGAGAAGGGTGATGGGAAAAGGTGAGGTAAGGGTCATTCTGTGCAGGCCTAACTAAGCTATGGACCACTGCACCTTCAAAAGGTCACCAAGTGGACACGCCACATGCCCAGTTGTAGGGTTGGTGGCCCCATCCAGCCTTAACCAGCTCAGCTTGAGCTAGACACAGATGACCCCAAGTTCCTTGAAAATAACTCGGGCAAACATCTTATTGTTTAGGCTATGTGCTGCTTGGAGGACAAGCAAGTCTTAAAATGACCTTGATTAGTGAAGGCAGGTGAAACGGATTTGACTAATCATTATCCAGTTTCATAATACATAATGGACAATTTTTTTTTCCTTGGAAGCAAATTGTTTTCTAGATATAACTACACCAATAACATAGGATTAAGTACTCGCCCCTCTTTCTAGTTAAGCAAGGTTTCAATCTTCAGGAGGAAATTTAGTCTTGACTTAGTATTATAGAAGATGGTGAGCTGTTTTTTAAATAAGCAGGATCAAATTAGTCAGTTTTGTTTCATTGGGCCATCCAACTCTTATGGGATAGTTGTTACCCTGAAAGTAGACTACTCTAGAGACCAGGCATCCAGTGTAACTAAGTGAACAACAACCAGCTTCCAGCCACACAAGACCTCAAACAACCAGACCTACAAAGGGCTGATGGTGCATTTGTGGCTAAGATAAAGAAGCACTTTAGATATGTATTAACTCATTTAGTCCTTATAACAATCTTTGAGACATTATAGTACAATTTTATAGATGAAGAAAAGAGGACAAAATAATGAAATAATGTGCCCAAGGTCACATGCTAGTAAGTTATTGAACTGGAATTTTAACCCACGAAATCCTAGCTACAGTGTCTATGATCTTAGACATCACATTATGCTTCTTCATAAATATGTCAAGGAGGCAGAAACTTTATATCAGTTTAGAGTTGGTTTAAAGTTTTTGGACTAATCCTGAAATGAAAGTCTGGAAATGAAATTGCATCAGTGGAAACTCTTTATCTGCCCTTATTTTCTAGGACAGTTTAAATTTAGTAAAATTTCATATTTCGATAAACGTTAATTCAATAAACAAAATGATGACTGCTCCTTCGAAAGGCAGTTTAGTCTTGTGGTCAAGATTTCCCTGCCTGGGGCTTCCCTCGTGGCGCAGTGGTTGAGAGTCCGCCTGCCGATGCAGGGGACGCGGGTTCGTGCCCCGGTCCGGGAAGATCCCACATGCCGCGGAGCGGCTGGGCCCGTGAGCCGTGGCCGCGGAGCCTGCGCGTCCGGAGCCGGTGCTCCGCAATAAAAAAAAAAAAAAAAAAAAAAAAAAAAAAAAAAGAAAAAGATTTCCCTGCCTCTCCCAGCTATCTGACATTGGGTAAGTCACTTAACTGCCACTTGACTCAATTTCCTTATCTATTAAATGGGTAAATAATGTTATTATCGTATACAGTTGTAAAAGATTAAACGAGATGAGGAAAGTAAAGCATATAAATATTGCTTACTGGGGAAGAAAAAGCAGTGCTTACCATTTAAGAATTAGTCATTATTACGCTTTTGTTAGAATTTTTGGTCAATAAATCATAAAATTAAAAATCTCAATGTTTGGAAAATCTGGTAACACATGGGCTTGCTCTTGAGCCCTTTTTTTCCAAAGTCCCCTCTGTTACCTCTTATAATATGAAGTGTTAGGGAAAGAAGGTGAATGAAGTATTAATTTTCTTTCTCAACAAATATTCGAGTGCATAGAAAAGTATTGGTGATATAAGAATGAGGAAGACACATGTGATTTCTTACAGAGCTTACCATCTAGAAGACAAGAAAAACATTTAACAAATAATTTAAAAGCGTTACCTGTGCCTGGAAAGGAAAGTTTAAACGTTCTTGACAGAAGAAAATAAAGGGGCACAAAACGTGGTGCAGAGTTTGGAAGAGTAATACGGATAGGGCTGCAAATGTTAATTCCTGCGCCCAAGTATCTCCTTCCTAACGAAGTACTACTAGAGGAGTTGAGATTCTTTCTGTGGTCTCTAAGTATCCGTTGGTAGGTAACAAAGCTCTCCTTGGAGAAGTTAATTCCTTGCTAGCCACGTGGTCACAAGTGAAATAAGTTTAAACTTCCATTCTTCTTAGCCGAGCCCCTTTAACTTGGCTCACACCTCTCGATTCACAAAGCACTTCGTCAGCGAAAGGAATATCGCGAGAACTCTACACCGTTT